>NC_039360.1:154274544-154574544 GCF_003573695.1 Papaver somniferum | reverse complement strand
CCATGCCAGCTGGCCTGGCAAACTGGCCGCGCCACTATGGGAGAAAACATAAGCGGTCGAGTCTACACCGTTCGGTGGAGAAAAGACCGACTGACTTTAAGAAAACCACTAGCGGTCGAGTCTCAACCGCTGGCGGTCTTTTTAAAACCGGTCGGTCTTGTAATCGTCGCTTATTTTAGTGAAGTAACGGCTATTTCCCCCCACATTTATCTATAAATTCGCCCCATTCAATTAAATTTAATCACACCTCATTTTCTCATTAGCTCTATCTTTACTCACTCTTTTGTACCTTAATCATCTGTTTAATTTTTTTTTCAACTCAATGGATATGGATTCTTCTGACGAAGAAGTGCGTATTCATATGGATCAATTTGAAGAACAACAACGAATATTCATTCAGGCCTTGAAACAAATTGATGATGAGTCAGATGAAGATAAAGAACTAACCAACACCTTGATGCAGCTAGATTCATCGGGGCAAATACCTAGAGATCCAGAGCCAAGAGAAGTGTTCACAAGAAGATATACATATCGTGGTCGGGATGAATAGCACGACAAGCTGATGCACGATTATTTTCTTCCTGACTGTGTGTTCTCTGATGAAAATTTTCAAGGCCGATTCTGCATGCCCAGACATTTGGTGCAAAAGATTATTGGTGAGCTTTGTCAGGTAGAACCTCAATTTAATTATCAGTATGATGCACTGAATATTAGGGGCCATAGCCCTGAACAAAAGGTTACTTCGTCTTTGAGGATTTTAGGATATGGTAGACCTCCAGATTCTAATGATGAGTACCTTCGCATTGGCAAAACAACTGCATACAAGTATCTTGCTTTGTTTTTCGAAACAATGATTAATCATTTTGGTCCTACCTATTTACGAAAACCAACTGATGCAGATGTTAGAGAAATATTAAAGCAAAATCAGGAAAGGGGATTTCCCGGAATGCTGGGTAGTCTTGACTGCATGCATTGGGTATGGACCGGATGCCCTACCTATTGGGTCGGTCAGTATAAGGGTCACTACACAAAACCAACGGTGATCCTTGAGACTGCTGCTTCTTATGATTGTTGGATATGTCACGCTTTTTTGGTCTCCCAGGATCTCAAAACGATATAAAGTATGGAATTTCTCCTCAGGTAAATTTCGCTATCAACGGGAATCACTACACTCATGGTTATTATCTTGTAGATGGAATTTATCCAAAATGGTCAACTTTAGTTCAATGTTACCGTCAGCCACCTGCCGGTGAAATGGGTCATTTATACTCGTATTTCAATAGTTTACAAATGACTGAGAAAGGATGTGGAATGGGCTTTTGGAATTCTGAATCGGAAGTTCGCAATCATTTGTGGGCCTTATCGTGGTCTAAGTGCTCGTGAAATGCATAAGACTATGCTGACTTGCATCATTATGCATAACATGGTTATCCAGGAGACTCGTCGTAATAAGAATTAGACTAGCTATCAAGATGAAGACTTAAGACCTGAGATTATACCAACAAGAGGATTACCTGCAAGGAACTATGCGCAAATGACCAGTCATATTGAGAATAGAACTCTGTATAACAGGTTAAGGGAAGATCTCAGAGCGAATCTGTGGGCTGAGTTTGGAAGAGATGGGGGACGAATTGAGTAGTGTTTATCATTTGTTTTTGTTTTTTTATTATTGTTTCATTTGTTATTTATTTTTTTAAATTGTTTAAGTTTCATTTGTTGTTTTAAGTTTAAATTTTTTAACGGTCATTAAAAGTAGCGGTCTAGACTGAATCGCTAGCGTTCTAGACTCAACCGCTAGCATTCCTTATAAATCCTTCACTTCATCCGTTTCAAACTCACACATCACTTCTCTACAAAAAGTTCTCTAATTTCTGGTTAAATTATGGATGATCCTAGATTCACTGAAGATGGATATTTATCTCTTTGTAGAAACTATGTAATATACTACCTGAAGAGAGGTGAAGAACGACGGATGAACGGTTTACCTAGTATGAGTTATTTGGGTAAAATTCATGATTCCTTCTGCACAGAGACAGGTAATCCTCATAACCGGGATCGTGCTGCTTTGTTTTGCCGATTCATGGATATCAAAAAAAAGCTTGTGGATTTTATAGCTATGAAAAGAATTGTCACTCGATACCGTCTTAGAGGTGAGACCAATGCTGAATTGGGAATACGAACTCGAGACGAGTGGCGAAGATGGAAACGAAAAGATTTCGAATACGAAGCGCATTACCAAATTCTTAAGGAGTTTTTAATAACTCGTATGGGATGTTAGACATAATAATGTTTTCATGGATGTTATCAAGTTTAAGTTTTAATGTAATGAAAAAAAATAGTTTTTTTAATGTAATGATAAAAGTAGAACAATTTGTAATGAAAAAACCAGAACAATTTCATTCACCATAACCAAACTACTACATATTCATTAAAATTAAAGCTGATACATTAATTAATTAAGTGGCACTACTTCATCGTCGTCTTCATCATCCTCATCTTCAGCTTGAACCCCAAATTGTTTTTCCATGTTTCTCTTGTTTCCTTTTTCTTCAAATTCCTCTGTTAACCTGTCCATCTCCCATACCATAAATTGTCTGGGATTCATTTTTTTGGTGTTTTCATTTAGAATCTTATTCTTGTCATAGTCTGAAACAAATTTTTCTTGAGTTAGTTGATGTTTTTTCATCTCCTTAGTCAAGAAATCGCGGTCTACAACTCTTTGTTTTTCGACGGTCTTCTGATGCTCTATCCAAGTTTCCATAGTACTACTACCTCCTTCACTTGCTTCTCCTTCTTGGGAAGCTTTTCTCGCTGCTCTTGCATGACTTCTTCCTGATAACTTTCTCTTAATTGCAGTACTGACATTCAAATTGGAATTGTTGTTTCTGGTGGTTTCTGGTGAAGAAAATGGATTATCTGAAGGGGGATGAGATGATTGAGATGGTTGTGAAGTTGGCGTTGAAGGTGAAGAAGTGTGAAAAAACGGGGGTCTAACAACCACACCCAATATTTCGCTTAGCAATCTGTATGGACAAACTCCAATATACTTTCTAGAGAATCAACTAGACAGTCAGACTCAATCTTGATAAAAGTATATCAAAGAGTTTATATCTCAATCTCTCGATTTGATATATACTCAAGCAAATAGAAATCTGCGAATCTTTATCAAAAAGAGATAACTTGGATGGTACCAAAGACCAATATCCAAGTGTCAATCAATTTAAATCAACAACCAAAAGGTCGGATATTATAATTGATTCAACAACGCACAACCTGTATTATTTTAATTATATAAACAAATATAATGCGGAATAAAAATAACACAGACACCAGAATTTTGTTAAGGAGGAAACCGCAAATGCTGAAAAACCTAGGGACCTAGTCCAGATTGAACACATACTGTATTAAGCCGCTACAGACACTAGACTACTCCAAATTAACTTCGGTCTGGACTGTAGTTGAACCCCAATCAATCTCACACTGATCCAGGTACAGTTATGCTCCTACACCTCTGATCCCAGCAGGATATTGCGCACTTGATTCCCTTAGCTGATCTCACCCACAACTAAGAGTTGCTACGACCCAAAGTCGAAGACTTTAATAAACAAATCTGTATCACACAGAAAAGTCTACGATAATAGATAAATCCGTCTCCCACGAATATACCTACGAGTTTTGTTCCGTCGTTTGATAAATCAAGGTGAACAGGAACCAATCAATAATACCAGACTTATATTCCTGAAGAACAACTTAGTATTATCAATCACCTCACAATAATATTAATCGACGTAGAGAAAAAAGATATTGTGGAATCACAAACGATGAGACGAAGTTTGTTTGTGATTACTTTTCTATCTTGCCTATCGGAGATATAAAATCTCGAGCCAATTATTTCAATTGTACTCGTAACGATAGAAGATGCAAGATCAGATCACACAACTACAAGAAAAGTAGTATCGGTCTGCCTTCACAATCCCAATGAAGTCTTTAAGTCGTTAACCTGGTTTAGAAGAAGAAACCAAAGGTTAAAGGAGAATCGACTCTAGCTTAGCACAACTAGTATCACACAGAATGTGTGGGGATTAGGTTTCCCAGTTGCTAGAGTTCTCCCTTATATACACTTTCAAATCAGGGTTTGCAATCAATGTTAGCTTAGTAACAAAGCATTCAATATTCACCGTTAGATGAAAACCTCATTAGATTCAAGCTAATATTTCTCAACCGTTAGATCGAAAACTTAGCTTGTCACACACAAATGAAATGTTCAATTTTGGGTTTATGAACCGTACCCAAACATTAATATTTGTTGGTTCAACAAGTCAACCAAATGGTTAGCCATATGATTACTCTCATATCAACCTTATTCTTCTTCACCATAGCTAGTTCAAATGACTCAAATGAACTAGTTAGAGAGTTGTTCAATTGCAAGGAAATCTTATGTAACTACACAAGACACAACTGAAGCAAAATCGGTTTGATTCACTCGAATCGGTTCATGAACTTTATAGCGACAGTTTGCAAAAGCATTCCTTAGTTTATTTAAATATTAGTTCAAGAACAACCGATTTCAGATATAACCTGCTCAAGTTCGCGGACTTAAGCTCATGGAAGGAGTACACAAACTCCAGCAGAAAATCTCGGGCCGAGAAGTTCCGCAAGTTTGCGGACTGAGTTCGCAGACTTGGCTCACGCCACTTCTATTTCTCTTGATCAACAAAGTTCGCAAACTTCGGTTCAAGGAATAAGGACTTATACACATATGTGTTTCCACAAAAATGCAGTAATTGAAACATAACATGACTTTCGTCACTTGGTAAAGATGAATTCGGCTAAAGCGAAAGCTTACCAACACATATTTCGAGAAATAGATAGGCGAGATAAACTCGGCTCGAAATAGCAAATGTGTATAATAAAAGTCTATATATCAAAACGACTTTTGTCTCAAGAGTAGGATATAGAATAAATATACTTTTGAGTGATAGATAAGTTCAAGTCTCCACATACCTTTTAGTCGATGAAGATCCATCGGTTCCTTGAGTAGCCCTTAGTCTTGTATGATGATTGTCATGGAGTTCTTGAGCTCAACTACACTTTCTATCCTAATCCAGGACCTTAGCTCTAATAGGCTAGTAATCAAGACTTATAGTTTTGATCACTAATATTGACAAACATGCTTGAGATAGCAATGCATGCGAGTTCGACCGAGCAATGCTCTAACAATCCCCCCCCTTTGTCAATTTTAGTGGTAAAACTATTAATACATATGGAATACAATAAATAAATAAATTAACTTTTGTAGCTCCTATTCTACATGCCTAATCTTTAACATTACTCGAAATCTTCGTCACTTCCAAGTACTCCAATGATCCCAAAGGTTGTAAGTTTAGCATCATCGTTGTTGAAAATCCGTAGCTATAACAACAAGAAAACAATAGTTCTCAATCATTGTTATACAGTGTCATAGTATCATTATATAGCATCAAAGTTCAATTGTATCACAACTTCAACAACAATACTACGGTGATATGTATCACTCCCCCTTAGTCAATACTCCATCTCACATGGAAACCACTTCCCCTTACATAATGATCCGAAAACCATATGTATTTGTAATGTGAACTTCATATTCATTCTCCCCCTTTTTGTCAATAAAATTGGCAAAGGTGCAAGAACGGGATCCTAATGAAATTTCCGAAAGAGACATTTCATGACCAAAAGAGAGAACACACATCATCTTATTTAGATGCAATCATAAAGCCGAAGCTAAATGCATTCATCAAGGAGTTTAAAGATACAAGATAACCCCTATAATATTCCACAGCCGCACTCCCCCAAAGATTTGGCGATTAAGCGCAAGTTCAAAAGAACTCTCCCCCATAAAATGTCATTCCCAAGGGAACAACAAGAGCGACCTTATTTTCGAAAGAAAAGAAGGATTTCGTTGGACATAAAAAATCACATACAAGTATGAATTTGAATCTAAAATATTAAATTAACCACAAGAAGTTCATGATTAATTTAACCAAAAATGCTCAACACAAGTAAACTTATGGAGACTTAAGAGCGCTCAATTAGGTTAATCACAAGAAACCCCATAATTAATCTAATCGAAATACACAATCAAACTAATCACAAAAGTAATCAATTTAATTGGTCATACTCACATAAGAAAGTCTATGGAGAAATGACTAAGTTAATCATGAAAACAATCAACACAGTCATGAATGCTCAAACATACGAAGACTTATGGAGTCATAACTAAATAACCAAACAAGATGATTAATTTAGTTCAAAATGCTCAACATAAAGTACCTTACGACACAACAACAAGGCTAATCATAAAAATAATCAACTTGGTTGTTTCTTGCTCAACATAAGACACATTACGAAGCCACACAGTAATACATAAAATATGGATCACGGAAGATCAATTACTGCGGAATACACAAGGATTCATTCTATTTTCCATCACTATTTGCATAACGACATTTAATATACATAATCCTTGCAAACAAAAGATTTTAACCTATCTTCCATCAATAATTGACAATATAGGCTTAACTTTTGTATTTGTCAAAAGTCCATTCATTCTTTCATCAATACATGCATATCAATCCATGAACGACTTTACTTTTGACAAGATATGGGATAATCAAGTTCACGGACGCAGACACACATATCCCATAACAATATTGCAATATATAAAACCATAAAGATTAATACTGCAAAAATCATCTTCCAAGCAAGTTTAGAATTTAAACCAATAAATCTAAAAACATGAAGATGAAAACGTTGGACATAGCTATGTGTAATCACAATAATGGCTATTCTAACCTTTAGTTATTTTTCTAAACAAAACAAGAAAAAAAAAAAGATTTACTAGATAAACAAACTCCTATAGAGAACATGATCTGAAAACGCTAGATCTGGTTAGCAACCAGAGATTGAACATAGACGAGCTCATCAGATGCTTTCTTCAGTTCGTTTTTCAAAAACTCAAGATTCCTTGTTGCAATTCCGAGTTGTTCACGTACAACTTCAAAATCTTGAAGAAGATTTCCTACCAGTTGTGATGATATTTGAACTGGTAGTTTGTTTTCATGATAAATGGCATGATGACATGTTATGAATACAAGATTCTCATGAAACTCGGTAGTCTTCCCTTTCTTGACTTCATTATCTTCGCTTCCTCCATTCATTGTGTACAACAAATTGGTAAAACCCTTCGAACTTTCAGAACAGTGTAACATGGGATGACACCCAAGTATATAAATACGTTCCATGGAAAACCCTAGGAAACTTGTACACGTTCGTGTGGGTCAGGAGTTCGTGCACTGGTGGTCACAGCCTTAAGATGTGACTAAAAAAAAAAGGAGTTCGAAGGTCATGACAAATATTTGAGAACCAACTATTTAGAGGAAGTACATGCAAACAAAGAAAATCTCAAGGACAAAAGATCATGATCATCTACAAGAGAGAAACTGGAGCGAAGCTCAACGGAATTTAAAGATAAAAAAGAACAAGAAGAGAAAAAATACAACCTCGACAGCACTTCTCAAGACACACTTCTTGAGAACAATGAGCATCCTTCTTAAATTAAAAGGAGGGATGATGTATTGGGCAGTCATGGTGTATTAGATGAGCATTTTGCTCATCAATTTTGACTTCTTCTTTTTCTCCTTCAGAGGGATTTAGAGACAAATCACATGACATAGTTGAAGGAGTTTTATTAAGAGAGGAACTAGGAGTACCTGAGTCAATCGCTTTCCATGATTTTTTGATGCCCTGTTTGAGTCTGTTTATGCGTACCTTTAGTTCTGAGACTCGATTATTGATATGTAAGCAATCTGGGGCTGAATTCTTGGAATTGCGGCCTTCTCCAGGGAGAGACAAGAACCTTGACTTTTCTTTCTCCTATGTCTTTTCCTCTTTTCAGAGTTATTTAAGAAGTCAGTTACTTCTTGACCATCCTTCCTTCTACCACTCTTTGTTTCAAAAGCACAATTAAGAAAAGACTTATCATAGTAGTTTTCTTGATTGTCGAAAGTGCCTTTTACTCCAATAATGTGAGAGAGCGGTTTGATAACTTCTTTAGACATCCATGCAAGCATGTTGTGAAGTTTTTCATTCCTTAAACGAAACCGACATCTTCTCTCAGAATGTCATTTCTTTCCGCAGAAATAGCAGTTAAAGGATTTATTCTTAACCGTTCTCGTGTGAGTAGATTTTTAAGAAGTAGACTCATTGTTTTTAGGTGCATTACCAGCTGCGAAAGTTTTTTCACATTAAGAATTATCAATATCCTTAACAAAGTTGATCTTACCAGTTTTTGGAGCGTCTATTCCTTTATATCCCAGACCACGTGTATCACGATGTTCTTTACATGCTCCAATCATAGAAGACAATTTTGTAGAGCTAGAATTGGATCTTCTCAGACTCTCTTCAAGTGATTTCACTTTATCAAGAACAGTTGCAAGGTCAGTCTCCAAGGATTTGTTTTTGGCAAGAAGACTAAGTTCTTTGTCATCAAAACATTTTTGTTGAGATTCATATCTTGCTTCAGATTCTGCAAGTTTCTCTTCCGACAAGAACTATTTTTGATAAAGATTATCACATTCATGTGACTTCATACGTAGGTTTTCCTCAGAATCCTTGAGGATCGATTCGTTAGAACGATTCGAAAAATAAACACCTGCGTAACATCTTCTTAACTTCTTGTTTTCTCGACATAGAGGAGTCAGAAGAGGTGAGACATGAGAAGTTGTAATTTTCTTCGCATTCCACGAATCCATAAACTTAACATACTATGAGACTTCCTCATCAACATCTCTATCAATATCTGAATCACCTTCATCAGAAAGTTCATCCAACTGTTTTTCTAGGAGAGTTTCCCAATCAACAGTATTTACATCAAGAGAATGTTTAGATATTGACTTAGATGTGACAGTTCTCTCAGGTGAATCCAAGCTTTTAGAAACATCTGATAATTTCTGAACTGGTACGTTATTAGAGATAGATTCGTCCATAATCAGATCGCTACAAACACAGACTTGTAAGGTCTTGAATGTGTTTTCCTGCTCTGATACCAATTGAAAAAGCGGGGGTCTAACAACCACACCCAATATTTCGCTTAGCAATCTGTATGGACAAACTCCAATATATTTTCTAGAGAATCAACAAGACAGTCAGACTCAATCTAGATAAAAGTATATCAAAGAGTTTATATCTCAATCTCTCGATTTGATATATACTCAAGCAAATAGAAATTTGCGAGTCTTTATCAAAGAGAGGTAACATGCATGGTACCAAAGACCAATATCAAAGTGTCAATCAATTTAAATCAAAAACCAAAAGGTCGAATATTCTAATTGATTGAACAACACACAACCTGTATTATTTCAATTATATAAACAAATATAATGTGGAATAGAAATAACACAGACACCAGAATTTTGTTAACGAGGAAATCGCAAATGCAGAAAAACCAGAGACCTATTCCAGATTGAACACACACTATATTAATCCGCTACAGACACTATCCTACTCCAAATTAACTTCGGTCTGGACTGTAGTTGAACCCCAATCAATCTCACAATGATCCAAGGTACAGTTATGCTCCTACGCCTCTGATCCCAACAGGATATTGCGCACTTGATTCCCTTAGCTGATCTCACCCACAACTAAGAGTTGCTACGACCCAAAGTCGAAGACTTTAATAAAAAAATCCGTGTCACACAGAAAAGTCTACGATAATAGATAAATCCGTCTCCCACGAATATACCTACGAGTTTCGTTCCGTCTTTTGATAAATCAAGGTGAATAGGAACCAATCAATAATACCAGACTTATATTCCCGAAAAACATCTTGGTATTATCAATCACCTCACAATAATCTTAATCGACGCAGCGAAAAAAAATATTGTGGAATCACAAACGATGAGACGAAGTTTATTTGTGATTACTTTTCTATCTTGCCTATCGGAGATATAAAATCTCGAGCCAATTATTTCAATTGTACTCGCAATGATAGAAGATGCAAGATCAGATTACACAACTACAAGAAAAGTAGTATCGATCTGGCTTCACAATCCCAATGAAGTCTTTAAGTCGCTAACCTGGTTTAGAAGAAGAAACCAAAGGTTAAAGGAGAATCGACTCTAGCTTAGCACAACTAGTATCACACAGAATGTGTGGGGATTATGTTTCCCAGTTGCTAGAGTTCTCCCTTATATTCACTTTCAAATCAGGGTTTGCAATCAGTGTTAGCTTAGTAAAAAAGCATTCAATATTCACCGTTAGATGAAAACCTGATTAGATTCAAGCTAATATTTCTCAACCGGTAGATCGAAAACTTAGCTTGTCACACACAAATGAAATGTTCAATTTTGGGTTTATGAACCGTACCCAAACATTAACATTTGTTGGTTCAACAAGTCAACCAAATGGTTAGTCACATGATTACTCTCATATCAACCTTATTCTTCTTCACCATAACTAGTTCATATGACTCAAATGAACTAGTTAAAGAGTTGTTCAATTGCAAGGAAATCTTATGCAACTACACAAGACACAATTGAAGCAAAATCGGTTTGATTCACTCGAATCGGTTCATGAACTTTATAGCCACGGTTTGCAAAAGCATTCCTTAGTTTATTTAAACATTAGTTCAAGAACAACCGACTTTATATATAACCTGCTCAAGTTCGCGGACTAGGTTTGCGGACTTAAGCCCAGGGAAGGAGTACACAAACTCCAGCAGAAATCTCGGGCCGAGAAGTTCCGCAAGTTCGCGGACTGAGTTCGCGGACTTGGCTCACGCCACTTTCATTTCTCTTGATCAACAAAGTTCGCAAACTTTGGTTCAAGGAATAAGGACTTATACATATATGTGTTTCCACAACAATGCTTATATCCTGCCAATGGTTATGTAATCTAAACTTTCATTTCAATCATTGAAACATTCTCAGAGGACGGATATAGTCGTTATTCACAAACCACTTTTCGTCAGAGAAATTTTCAAAGTGATTGAAACATAACATGACTTTCGTCACTTGGTAAAGATGAATTCGGTTAAAGCGAAAGCTTACCAACACATATTTCGAGAAATAGATAGGCGAGATAAACTCGGCTCGAAATAGAAAATGTGTATAATGAAAGTCTATATATCAAAACGACCTTTGTCTCAAGAGTAGGAGATTGAGTAAATAGACTTTTGAGTGACAAATAAGTTCAAGTCTCCACATACCTTTTAGTCAATGAAGATCCACAAGTTCCTTGAGTAGTCCTTCATCTTGTATGATGATTGACATGGAGTCTCGAGCTCAACTACACTTTCTATCCTAATCCAAGACCTTATCTCTAATAGGCTAGTAATCAAGACTTATAGTTTTGATCAGTAATATTGACAAACATGCTTGAGATAGCAACGCATGCGAGTTCGACCGAGCAATGCTCTAACAAAGTGTATGGTGAACGTGTAGGTATATTCTGCATGTTTGCTAACACTTCTGGATTATATTTAGGCAACACTTTCAAAATATGATAACAACTTTCATAAGCAAAAATTTTCCCATGTTTATGGTGCCAATCAGTTCGGCACTTTCGTTCGAAATTAACATCGACAAGACCGCTCTCTCGACCACGAGTAACTTGCATTATAGAAGCGACATACAAGGCAACTTGGTCGTTGATTGTAAAAAAGCGACCGAACAATCCATTTGCATCACGCTCGTTGATGTTCATAGTTTTTTCACGAAAGTTAGCAAATATGTTATCCCACAACTTGGTAGATTGTTGACTGGCACCATCGATACTATCTTGTGTAAAGAACAAATAGTTTCTGCAAATGCTTTCATCTACGGATACGGTAAGTTTTGGACCCCTAATCTTCTTCTTTTGTTGTTTAGATTGAGTATTAGATTGAGACATATTAAAGAAATTATACAAGACGAGTGAATGAAAGAGTTAAATGATGAAATTTGTTTTAGATTAACAAATGTGAAGAGTAGAGAAGAGAAGGTGTGAGTTAAAATGGTAGAAGAATTTGGTATTTATATGGGGAAGATTTATGACCGTTGGATCAAATTTTATTCAACGGTGTAAACTAGACCGTCCGGTCTTATGAAAGCCGCTAGCGGTGTAGTAAACACCTAACGGTGTAAACTAGACCGAGCGGTCGAGACTCGACCACTCGGTAGAAACTTGACCTGACCTGTCTAAGTGGCAAATTTTCCACTTAGCCAGGCCGGTTTGCCTGTTTGCCACCTCCATAGTGGGTGCATAAATGGCAAACATCCATAGGAATAGGCCTAAGTGTGGATACAGGGGCTCTAATTTATATGAAAAGTCAAATTTACTCTTTGATCATTTTTATACCTAAAATTGAAACTAAATCAAATTTCAAAAGCAAAATTAATTCACCAACCCATTTTTCTCTTTTTATTCTCAAAATCAAACAACAAAACCTATGATAAAAAAAATTCAAATTTTTTTGATCAAATCTTCATCGATTTTCAAAAATGTTGATTATCAATATGACAAGATCAGGACGATTTGGATTGAATCCGTCATCCACTTGTTATGATTCTAATGTTATAAAGGTGTTGAACCACAAATTTAAGATTCAGTCATTGAATATGTCCAAACACCAGAAAATGTTAAGAATCAAAAAACCCACCATTTATTTAACATTTAGATTGTCTTAATAGGTAAGATTGATGAATTTAGGGTTTAGGAAATCTGCTCCTGGGATGATTACGGCTAGGAGTTCTTGTCGACCAAGCCGAAAATAGATGGCTACGGTTGGGACTCAAAGAACTCTTAGCCGTTAAATACCTTAAACAGTTGGGACATTCCTAGCCGTTAGTTATTCTGTATCTGCAAAAAAACTAGAAAATTTTCTTGACCCCGGCTAGGAATTCCTCACCGTAACTTTAGAATCCCAGTCGTGGCAAAAATTTCCAGGCCGTAATTCACTTTTACGGCTTGGTATTGCAGTTATTTTAGTCGTTATTGTTATTGCGGTTGGGTTGAGAAGCACGTTCCAACTGTTAACTAGAAAGGCGGCTGGGTTTTTTATTATTTCCTAACCGTGAGTGTCTGAGTGAAAGTAAATTGTTTCTTTATTCTTATATAATTTTGCAACTATAGGAACCAAAGAAAAAGAAAAGGCATACATATTTCATAACATTTCATTGAAACTGAAAGGGAATACATATTTCATAGCATAAACTTTAAAGAAAAAATCATAAAATTATGGGTCTTAATAATAGTGATAGAAATCAGTATAAGTACTTTCTTCCAAGACACTATAGCAACCATGAAGGTCAAACTTCTTGTCATGCGCACATCCTCATAATCAGCTTCGGCCATCTCCCACTGTAAAACAAATCAATTAAAAATGTTATGCTATGAGAAACAATACTTGATGGACGAATTATTGACAAACTTATTCTTTGAGAACGTGGCATATTGGGATTTTTTTTCATTACGACTTTTATTTCCTCTTTGAAAGCTTCCAATTGTGGAAAGAGATTCTAAAATCTTTTCTTAATGAGTTTCATCGATCTTCCATTACGATTTCCGTCTAACGCCACAAAAACAATACGCACAGGGTTCCAAAAACAATCGGATTCTTCATCTATGTAAATGTTTACATATTCGTGATGTTTTACTACCGTCAGCCACGCTCTAACGATTGCAACATCTTCTTTGGTGGTGTAGCGAGTAACCATATTTTTCTTTTTTGTTGGCACAATTAGAGGTCGAAAGTTTGTGAAAGAGAGATTTTTGCACAAATTTTTTGTTGGAGAAGGGTCATTTTATAGAAAAGAATGACTCAACGACTAGTTTTTGAAAAAAACTAGTCGTTCCTCAAAAAACTCAGTGCAATAACTCATTGCCTCAAAAAATTCAATGCAATAACTCAAGGCATTCCCAGATTTAAGGTCAGGAAGTGTCTCTGCCAGCTGGGTTTTAACCTTAACCGAGCCGTAAACCTAAACTGCGGATGGGGCGTATCTAAATCGACTCGGAATGTTTAGAATTACGGCTTGGTAAGGGTTGAAACCCAGCCGACAACGTAGTATGGCCTGGTCGTTCCATGGATCCTAGCCGTAAATCTGGGATTTCATATGATTGACCTGGAAATTTCAGATGTACGGCTTGGTCTTTCCAAGCTTCCTCGTCGTAAATCATTAACTGCCTTGAGTTATTGCATTATCATATTCGAGGATGTAGTTACAGGAAATCCTACACTACACCCCTCATATGATTTCATTCTTGATCAATTCATTTTTAGGTTTACACTCTTAATTTTATTGATAAATTTTTGGATGTTCTTACAAGAAAGATAAAGAAATAAAGAATGATCTCTGCTCTCAACTTTCTCTCTCCTATTTACTTGTTTCTTACCCAAAAAAGATCTCTCCCTTCTTTACAACTCGAATGACTATTTATAAGGAAATACATAATGGATGACAGCTAATCTGTGCTTTATTTTCGGATATGGTTTGAGACATTCTCGCAACCTTACAAATGTTGATTTCGCAAGCTCTCTAATTTTCGCAGGACTATCATATCTTTCTCATGATCCTTGCTGATGTCGTTTCTGAAATTGTTCTGCGACGCTATTGTGCTGTATCATTGATAATTTCGTTGAGACATAATTGTTGCGAGATTCTGATCCTACATCTTGCCTCTTCTCATATCTTTTCTGCAAAGTAGAGAATGATGTGAGAAATGCCGCAACTGCTTATTTTTTCATATTCTGAATTTATCACACGTATTCTTTCTTCCATTTATTTTTCGACACGTCTTTTGTAACCGTTACTTTTAAACCGCTTATATCTTTCCGTATTAACCGTGTTTATTTTCTCGAGGAAAAATTTCCTCTATATATATTCCTTTTCATTCTCTTCTTCTTTCCTTTTATTCTCTCTGCAACTTCATCGTGCTTCTGCAAATTCCATTATTGCAACATTTCTTCTTTCCTCTTCAATCTTTTTAAGTTCTTCTTCATCTTCATACTAGATCTTCATAGTTTGTGATCTTCTTCGAGACAATCTCCCTGCTGTCATTTTTCATGGATTCATCAAGGTTAGCCTTCTCTTTTCTTCTTTATGAGTTTTTGCTGAAATTGATATATTTGAAATTAATCTTGTATATTGCCTTATTTGATGTTGTTTATGTGATTCCCATACTCTTGTTATTTCAGCAAAAGCGGCTCCAACACTAAATTTACAGTTCAGAACCCTAACAATCCCAAATCACATCATAAGGTTGTCGCACATAAAAGAAAGTCTGCGAATGAGAAGGTAGTAAGAAACACTATGTTTTTCTAATAACAATATTGTTGCCTCTGTTTCTTATCTGGATTGTAATTCGCAGGGTGATAAAGATCTTTATAAACCTCACAAGAAATCTCTCCACCTTAAAACTGTTCCAACTTCGGTTCCCTTCCACCTACTCATTTCTTCCAAATCTCCAGCGACATCTTCGCAAGATAAACATTTATCTCTAATTCACGAAGATGCTGCTTCTGACTTCATTTCTTCCAAATCTCCTGCGACATCTTCGCAAGATAAACCTTTATCTCCAATTCGCGAAAATGCTGCCTCTGATTTCATTTCTCCAGTTGACCTTTCTATGATTGAAATTCCCCCCGTGGATCCTTCTGCGAATGAAACCTCTTCTCTCCCCATTGAGAATGTTTCTCAACCTTCTGTCTCTACCAGTTCTCTGCCCAAGTCTCTCCCTCTGTCAAAAGAAAATATAGAAGGGATAGATACTGCTTTCAAAGTTTTATCTGAGATTCTGGATGATGGCAAGAAGTCTTCTACTGATCCCACCAAGTCTAATGTTTGCGAAATTCTGAGCAAGCATTTGGGTTCTAGCAGAGCTGCTTCGCAGACAGCTTTAGAAAAAGAATGTACTGCTCTTCGTCTTGAAAACCAGAAACTTCAAAATGTTTTACTGGATCGTGACAATCTTCGCAAGAAGAATGATGAATTAAGAGGTATGATTTCCTTATCTATGTCTTTAATTTTCCTTTTCGATGGTTTTATCCTTCCCATGTTTAATTATCCTTTAAATCCCTCTTTCGCATGTTAAGCATTAAATCAGAAACGAATAATGGAGAGATATCAATTTGAATATGTTGTTGAAGAAGCCCGTGTTGATAAAGAAATCTTGATGGATCAATATAACCAATTAGATAACCTCTATTCATATTCTCTTGATCAGATAAATAATCCTACCAATGAAAATACCCAATTAGTTCAAAGACAATATCTATTAAGTAATGAAGTATCTCATCTTTCTTATTCTTTAACTAAATCTAATTTAGGGATGGAAACTTTATCAGATGAGAATAAAACCTTATCTCAAGAGAAGCGAATTTATTTAAACAAGATGGCTATATCTTCGCAACAACTTAATATTCTCCAAAAAGTATGTGCTGACCAAGAGAAATCTCTTCGCTCTTTGAAAAATGAACTTAAAGAAGTAACAAAATCATCTATCGCTGAAAGAGATTCACTCATTCAAGGTAGAATAACTTTAAGTGTGAAGGCAAATCAGCTTAAAGAACAATATTCCAAATTAGAAGAATCTTATTCTTCTCTTGCAAAGAAGAACGCCTTTCTTATTTCTAAAGAGAAAAATCTTCAGTCTCGACTTAAAGGTTTAGTTGGAGATAAATTTGATGACGCAATGGACCATTGGGAGAATAGTTGTCTATCCTTGATTCAACACCTTATTTCGCAAAAGGAAGGTAGTCATAATAGTTTGACTGCCTTAATTATCTTTTCTTTGTCATATCTCTCTGAATTCCTTATCTTAATAAAATTTTGTATTCTATTTTTCGCAGAGTCTGAGAAGAATCTTCATTCTTCTATTTCTGATCTGGAGGCTAAATATGCTAAAATTCGCAAAGAGAATGCATTTCTCGTCTCTACCCTTACTGGTTCTCGCGACCGAGCAGAAAGAAGACTTGATTATCTTGCTTATTTTAAGGATATTCAAGATAGGAACCATCAAAGAGCACTTCTTCGCCAAGTTCATCTCCATGATGAAGTCCTTGTAAATGACATCTTATTGTCCAACTCTCTTCCTCCTACATCAATTGATCCTTTAGAAATAGATGATGATGAAGTTCTTCGTCCTGCTGATAGTGATTATGATTGCGAAAGCGGTGCAGAGGATAATTTCCTAGAAGATGAAGAAGAGGTTCCTTCTAAAGAAGTATCTGCTGGTGTTAATCAGAATGAGAAAGAAATTTCTCCTGAAGAAGTAGTTTCTGGCGATAATCAAGATGTTAATCATGGCGAAGACCAAAGCCGAAATGAAGGAGAAGCTTGCGAGAATGTTGGCGAAGAATTTCTGTCATCCCCTACTACTGACATTAATATTGAAGCTTGAGCTTCTTATCTAGCTTTGTTTTCTTGAACTGTCTTATTTTTATCACTTTTGAGAGTTACATTTTTCAATCGACTTTGGAGTCAACTTTTTCTTTTAATATTTTGTTGATAAGAAAGATAATGCTTCTTGTGTATCGATTCCCATACTTGCCTCTCATTATTTTTCTTTCAAATTAATTTGTTTTATCATATGGTCTTATTTTGCCTTCCTAATTGAAGGTCTTATTATGCCATCTCTTGTCATTGCGACAAAATCGCAGGACGTCTTTGCATTTTCATACAAAAACCCATTGATCTTGTCTTAACTTTTTCTTTTGTATTATGGACTCTTCAGGAATGTTGCGACAATATGACAGGCCTAAATATTCTTGCGAAAATAAAGCCCCATGACATTGTCGTCTTGCGAAGAAATCCCAGGACGTCTTCGTACTTTCATGCGAAAACCCATTGATCTCGTCTTATCCTTTTCTTTTGTATTATTGCCTCTTTAGGATTATTGCACAAATATGACAAGCCTTAATATCCTTGCGAATAAAAGGACTCATGACATTTGCATCTTAAGACACTTATCATCTCCCTAATGGAGGGTTTCGCCCTTATCTCCCCCCTGGTTGCCCCTAATGGACGCTTCAAACACCCTCGGCACTCTTGACTCAACCGTGTACCTCGGCGCCTTGATCAGATCTGCACTCCTTGGGAGAGTCCTTATTACCTTAGTCGCCCAACCCAAGTCATATGCTCAAGTTGAGAATCCAAGGTGCCTCTCCCGAATGGGCTTTATTGACCCCAAATCTCCATGACTCAGGTTCCGGTGGCAGTGTAGCCTTTCCCTGAGCCATGTAACAGGTACCCCCTAATATGACGTACTTTAGGTCTTACGTTTGCCTCTTGCGAAATTTTATTCGCGAACTAGGGTGTACGCCATAAAGGTTCGCCCCTTTCTTTTATGTCATTGTTTTGTGATTTTCTCTGCGAAATTTCGCACATCATGATCTTGTTTTGATATGAGTAATCTTGTTATTATTCTTTAAGAATCCATAACTTCTCAAAGATCCTTACGGATAATATCTTTTTAAGTACAACCTGTTCCATGGTCTGTCCAATCTATGACCAACATCTCTTCCTTCTGGATCCATTAATCTATAAGCTCCTGTTCCAACTATCTCCTTTATCATGTAAGGTTCATCCCACTTTTTCGCTAATTTTCCTCCATTTTCTCGCTGATATATTGGTGTTTCTCGCAGAACTAAATCTTCTGGTTGAAATTCGCGTATTTTGACACGTTTATTATATTCTCGGGCTAATCTTCGCTGATAATTCTCCATATGTTGTAATGTTTTTTCTCTTCTTTCTTCTAATTCATCAAGTTTATTTAAAATTAAGCCCGCACGAAGATTTTTCTCCCAAGCTTCTGTTTTTGTTGTCGGAATAACAACTTCTGTTGGTAACACCGCTTCAACTCCGTATGTTAAACAAAAAGGTGACATTCCAGTAGCTTCTCTTCTAGTTGTATTATAAGCCCATACTGCATTATGTACTTGTTCGCACCATGATCTGTGATGTCCTTCCAATTTCTTCTTTAATATATCTGCAATTGTTTTATTTGTTGCTTCTACTTGCTCATTAGCTTGTGGATATAAAGGAGTGGACTTTCCGCATTTTATCTTGAAT
Source organism: Papaver somniferum (assembly GCF_003573695.1). Lineage (NCBI taxonomy): Eukaryota > Viridiplantae > Streptophyta > Magnoliopsida > Ranunculales > Papaveraceae > Papaver > Papaver somniferum. The sequence continues at coordinate 154,555,456 of NC_039360.1, read as the reverse complement.
GCATTAAGTAACATTTCTATATTCTGCCCCTCAAACTGCTTCCCATTATCAGATACCAACTGTGAAGGAATTCCAAATCTGCAAATGATATTTTCGAATATGAATGTAAAGATATCTTTGTCGCGAATATGTTGTACTTCCTTCACTTCTGTCTGTGAAATAATCTGTTGCGACTATTAAGTATCTTCTTTGTCCAGTTCCTGGTAAAAATGGCCCCACAATGTCTAAGACCCATTTTCCAAAGGGCCACACACTGGTTGAAGATGACAATGGTGCTCCTGGTGCATGTATCTTCTTTCCATGCCGCTGAAAATCTTCGCAACGTCTTGATATTTGTTTTGCATCTTCATGCATGTATGGCCAATAATAACCTTGCATTTTTGCTCTATGTGCCAAAGATCTTCCTCCACTATGATTGCCAGCATCTCCACTATGTAACATTTTTCAGCACCTTTTCTCCTTCCTCTCGTGTCAAACATCTGAGTGATGGTCCACTAAAGAATTTTCGGTATAGCAACCCATCTCTTAATTCATAATTCGTTGCTCGGCTTTTTAACTTGTATGCTTCCAATCTATTTCTTGGTGTTTCTCCTTTCGCCAAATATGCATGAAGTTCCATTCTCCAGTCTGCGACATTGTTTATTTGTTCTTCTTTTTCATTATCTATTATCATCACATCCACATCTTCCTCTTCTTTATTTATTGATGGTGACAGAAGTGTTTGTATTTTTATGCATCTCGCAGTTGGATCTGTCATCATGCTTGAGATGAAAGCAAAAGCGTTTGCGAGTCTATTATCCTTTCTTGAAATGTGCCTCCATTTTATTTTTGGGATTTTCGCTGATAATTCTTCAACCAGCTTCTTGTATTTCTTCAATGATGGTTCATTTGTAGTATACTCTCCTTTTATTTGGCGAATAACTAGTTGCGAATCACTAGTGATCCTGGCATTTTCTAGTTTCATTTCTATTGCGAATTTTAAGGCATGTATCACAGCTTCATATTCTGTTTCATTATTAGTGGATGCAAATTCCAATCTGAATGAAAAAGCCATCTTTATTCCTTCTGGCGAAATTAAAACAGTTACAACTCCATTTTCTTCTCCATTTGATGATCCATCTACCAATATTTCCCATCTATTTGGTTATGTTAATAAATCTTTTGGATCTCCATGTTCTTCTTCTACATCCATCATTTCTTCTACTGCTTCATCTTCTTCTAAAGGAAATTCTGCCAAGAAATCCGCAACAACTTGTGATTTTGGTGAAGACAAAATTTCGTATTTGATATCAAAGTGGCCTACTTGTGCATTTCAACTCTCCACCCTTCCTGATCTTTTAGAGTTTTTCATCACTGATTCAATTGGTACTTTTGTTAATACCTTTATCTTGTGTGCTTGAAAGTATATGCGGAGCTTAAATGATGCATAAACTAATGCTAAGATTAACTTTTCAATCTTTGAATAATTCTTCTCGGCAATATTAAAAGTTTTGCTAATGTAATAAATGGGTTTCTCCACTCCTGCGTCTACTCGCAATAACACAACACTTAATGCATGCGACGTTGTCGCAAGGTAAATCAATAATTCTTCTCCTGGTTCTGCCTCTTGTAAAATAGCTGTATTCATAAGATGTTATTTGATTCCTTGAAAAGCCTTTTCACATTCATCACTCCATTTAAATTTTGCACCCTTCTTGAGTATATCGAAAAAATATTTGCATTTATCTGATGATCGCGAAATGAATCTCCCCAGTGAAGCTAGAAGACCATTCAATTTCTGTACATCTTTTATTGTCGCTGGTGTTGGCATGTCACGAACTGCTTGCACTTTTTCTGGATCAACCTGTATTCCTTCCTTTGATACAATGTAGCCTAAAATTTTTCCCAATGCAACTCCAATAGTACACTTCTCAGGATTCAATTTAATGTTATACTGCCGCATTTGTTCAAAAATCTCCCTCAAGTCTTGTACATGGTCTTTAGCTTCTTTACTCTTTACTAACATGTCGTCCATGTATACTTCTAATGTTTTATGTATCCATTTTGCGAACACCTTCTCTACCATTCTTTGATATGTCGCTCCCGCGTTTCGCAAACCAAATGGCATTTTCGTGTAACAATATAAACCTTTAGGGGCAAAGAAAGCAGTATGTTCTTGATCTTCTTCAGCGAGAGGGATTTGGTTATACTGATGATACCTTATCAATTCCCGCTGCGGATTCCACCATTTGAGGAATATCTGGTAACGGAAAAATATCTTTGGGGCAAGCTTTGTTTAAATCAGTGAAATCTATGCAAATCCTGATTCCTTTGTTTTTCTTTGGGACAATGACCATATTCGCTATCCATTCTGGGTATTTAGCTTCTCTTATAATTCCTGCCTCAAGAATTTTCTGTAATTCTTCTTCTATTTGGGAATGGTAAGTTGTTGCAATTTTTCTTATTCTCTGTTTAAATGGTCTCACAATTTTTGTTAATCTCCAATTTGTGGCATGCAATTGATGGATCTATTCCTGGTATCTCATCCATGTTTCTTGCGAAAATATCTTTATACTCTCGCAACAAGTTAACAGTTCTTTCTTCTTCTATATCCATTTTGTCCAATTCTCAACATCAGAGGCTCCTCTATAGTCCCAACGTTTATTTCTTTTGTTGGTTCTGCGGCAGTGTAACTGGGTTTAGGTTCTGCCATTGGTGTTGGTTCTTTTATTGTTTTTATGAGTCTTTACCCTTCTTCCGAAATTTCGCTGGGTATTCCTTTGCCTTCTTTTTCCCTTATCATATATACTCTAAATTCTTCTTCCTTCTTTGCTTCCTTTACCAATTTTCTGCGAAATTGTTTCTTTTTTGCTTGTCCTTCATAATGTTTTACTTCAATTTGATGACATAATTTCGCATTATCAACATCCCCTCTGATTTCACCTATTCCATTTGGAGTGGGGAATTTAATACATTGATGCAACGTTGATACCACAACTTTTATCGCATGTATCCATGATCTTCCTAATAACATATTATATGGCGATTCCATATCCACCACGCACAGTGTTACATGTGTTTCGATTTCTCCAAGTGGAATTCGTACCACTATCTCTCCTTTAGGTTTTGTTGTGGATTTTCCAAAGCCATGAACAAAATATGTTGAACTGGACATTTCTTCGTCTTTAAATCCCATTCCCCGGAATGCATGATAAAATATTATATCAACTGAACTTCCTGTATCAATTAAAGTTCTGTTCAACATCTATTCTCCTGTGGATTTTATTGTTGTCTCCTTCTCTTTTCGTGTAATAGGCACTGTGATGACCAACGGAGATGTATGGTTCAAATTTTCTTTTGGTATTTCTTCCACCATGAACGCAATTCTTTGTTTTTCCCAATCTTTCAAGGGTGATGTTTTTTCCACCGCCACAATTTTTTTTCCTTCAAAATTTTTTTATGTATTCTTCCTTTGATGTTTTCATGGAATTCATTAATCAATCTTTTTGTTATCATATTACACTCCAATTTTTTGTCATTTTCATTAATTATATTCATCTTTCCTCTAACTGATTCACTAATTTTTTTAATCACTTTCTTGATTTGAATATTCTCAATCAACAATCTTCAACTTTCGATCTACAATCTCCCTGTTTCTAGCGCCATTATGTAGTTACAGGAAATCCTACACTACACCCCTCATATGATTTCATTGTTGATCAATTCATTTTTAGGTTTACACTCTTAATTTTATTGATAAATTTTTGGATGTTCTTACAAGAAAGATAAAGAAATCAAGAATGATCTCTGCTCTCAACTTTCTCTCTCCTATTTACTTGTTTCTTACCCAAAAAAGATCTCTCCCTTCTTTACAACTTGAATGACTATTTATAAGGAAATACATAATGGATGACAGCTACTCTGTCCTTTATTTTCGGTATGGTTTGAGACATTCTCGCAACCTTATAAATGTTGATTTCGCAAGCTCTCTAATTTTCGCAGGACTATCATATCTTTCTCATGATCCTTGCTGATGTCGTTTCTGAAATTGTTCTGCGACGCTATTGTGTTGTATCATTGATAATTTCCCTGAGACATAATTGTTGCGAGATTCTGATCCTACAGAGGAACGACTAGTTTTTTTTTTTTTTTTTTTAATAAACTAGCCGTTGAGTCATTATTTGCTATAAAATGACCCTTCTCCAACTAGAATTTGTGCAAAAACTCTCAAACTCTCAAATTATTGTAACAAAAAAGAAGAAAAATGTTTCTCGATACACCTCCGAAGAATATGTTATAACGTAAGAGCGTCGCTCACGGTAAGAAAGCATGACGAAGATGAAGGCATTAACATTGACGAAAGTGATGATTCTCAATGGAACCGCGTATTTATGGTCTTTGTTGCCATAGATGGTAATGAAAATGGAAGATCAATGAACCAAATAAAGGAAAGGTCCGAGGATATCTACCTAGAAATGGAAGTTTTAAGGGGGCAATTGGAACGGGTGAAGGCGATGAGTCCCGATATGTACCTGCAGGGGCAATTGGGGGGCTGAGGAGAGCCAGAGAAGAAGAAATTCGAGTTTTCCCAAACTTAATTTCTGCTGTTGCTGCTGTTGAAGAACACGAAGAACGGACCTGCAGAGACAGTCGTTTTTCAATAGTTTTAGCGACACATAGGCGAGGGTCGCAGCACAGTGTTTACAGCACTTTATGTCTGTCGTTTTCTGTAACAGCTGGTTTGTAACACTTATAACTGTTACAAACCCGGTTTTATTGTATTTCTCATATTCTCATCATTTGTAAACCATTTTTGAGCATCAATGAAATTCTTTGAGAGGTTTTCCAACATGATGAGCGGCTAATTCTCTCACAACCAAGGCAATGAGGAAGCTATTTACGCATGAATAATTGGTAATTATTTATTCTCTCTAATTTATAATTTATAATTCACTCAATCACTGCTTTTGCAGATTTTTTAATTGTTTGCAAAAAATTTCTTCATTAGTTGTGATTCAATTAGATAGGTTATGCTTTGTTTAGATAATCTATGCTTAGGGATACAATTAATTTTTGAGAATTTTCCAGATTATTTGTGAATTAAGAAATAAGAGTCTTAAAAGATAATTAGAGTTTTGGATTGTTTACCATAATTTATTCATGTGTAATAGTGAAATCAGTGTCTTGGTTGTTTTCTAATATCTTGAAGTCAATTTTGTAATAAGTTTTGTTTGTTTTTAAATTTTTATTAAGTCTAAAATTCATTGCCTTCACATGTCTTAAAACAACCCTTTTATCACTATCTACAACAACTATGAAAACACATCAAATTTTTGGCGCCACCGACGCGGACTTGTCTTTAGGCTAGAGTTTTTAGATTTTTTTTTTTAGGTTTTTATTTGTTTTTATTTTATTTGTTCTTCTTTACGTTTTTGGGTTTTTGTCTTTTCCTTACAGATTTTGGAATTGGGAGCGAAAGAAAATTTTTCCAAAGCTTTGGTGAATACTTAAAGACTTGGAGTAAACGACAAAGCGAAAGGAGCGAAAGAAGAATTTTTTTTTGTTTTTATTAAAAAAAAAGAGAGAAAAAAAGAGAGACATTTTATTTTGTTTTTATTATTTTTTGTTAGACTTTCCTTTTCTTTTGGACTTTGGACTTGGACATTTGGACATTCTTTTATTTTTTAAACCCTACGGAAGGGTAGTTTAAATATTAAACTGTTTGCAGAGAAGGACGGAGATTACGATATCACCTTGGCCCCTCGGGTTCGTACATGACATAGGAGTCGTGGCCCGAGTCGACTTCAGCGGTTCATCCCCCTTCTGGAACGGGAGGTAAGTTTGTCGAAACACTCGCGAATCCCCTGTCAGCGAGTTACTGTATTCCTTCGTTTGCATATATGCCGAGGACTTGAAAATGGCTGCTTTAATTTCCTAGTAAAGGGCAAGGACTGGCCATACAAGATAAGGGTTCGGATTTCATCACCGTTCTCTTCTTGCCCGCCTTAGGAAAACAAAACCAAACGCGAACCTAAACATAAAATTTGGAATAGAACGAGACTTATAGGGTAACGAGCTTAATAGGAAAGTCGTTTGAAAAATATTGGTTACTCTTTTGAGCATACTTTGAAGTTCATGATGGTTTCTGTGAGTTGAATGCGTGACTGCGCCGCCTTGGAATGCGGTGAGGCCTTGGGTATCAAATCTCTACGCAGCTTCCCTCGCCTCTATTCAACTTACTTTGACTCGGATTGATTCCAGAGGGGTTTGCTCAAATTGTAACGAATTCCCATTCGAAGGATTAGAAGCTGGTCTAGAAACAATCTAAGTGGAGCCACCATGCTTTTTTTTTGCTAGAAATCAGTAGGTTTGTTGTGGTGGAGTCAGCCTTGTTTGTGTTTGCATATAACTTCCCTTCCTTTTAGGACTTTTCCTTTTCTTTTGTTTTTCTAGTGTATGCCCGAGGTTATCAGAGAGCGGGCTTGGAAAATAAACACTCTAGGTCGTTTTATTAGTGATAAACCTAGTAGTTCTTCTTGTGAAGGCGGGGAGCTCGAAGACTCTTCTTTTGAGAACCCTGTTTTTGGAAACTTTAGTTTTGAGAATATGTCTCTTCGTGAGGAAAGTACCCCTAGTACTTCAGCTGTGCCAGCGATGGCAACTTTGAAAGATTACATGTTCCCAACTAGGACCAACCGAGCTTCGTGCATTAAATTGCCAGCCACTACGGCTAATTTCGAGATAAAACCTAGTATTCTTCAGATGATCCCTATATTCTTAGTTTAGGATGATGAGAACCCTTATTTTCATATTAGGGACTTTGAGGAAATTTGTGGGACAATTAGAATAAAAGACCTTACTGATGAAGTTTTGAAACTTAAGATGTTTCCCTTTTCCTTGAGAGATAAAGCCAAGACCTGGCTGAACAACCTTCCATCTGAATCCGTTGAAACATGGCAAGAACTTATTGCTGCTTTCTATATGAAGTTCTACCCTAAGCATAAAACTGCATCTGCTAGGCAGAAAATTAGTTCCAGTACGCAACAAGAGGGAGAATCTCTTTATAGGTTTTTAGAGAGATTCAATGATCTCCTATCCCAGTGTCCTCACCATGGATTTGATAAGATGAAACTCGTAGAGATTATTTATGATAGTTTAGACTATTCGACCAAAGCCATGGTCGAGTCTATGTGTGCTGGTGAGTTCACTAGTAAAAGTGCTGATGATGCCTTTACCTTCTTAGGAACTATCGCTGAAAAATCCCAACAGTGGGAGTCTTGTGTTGAACCTCCTAAAAGACTCTTGTTCAATAGAAGTATCACCAATATGGTAGATACAATCTTTGGGTCAGATGCTAAGTTTGCTGCTTTGTCTAGAAGGTTAGAAGCTTTGGAATTTAATCAGTCTAAACATAGGTCTCTTGTTGAACCTGATGAGAGGATTAGAGCCTCTCAAGTCTCTAGTTGTGGAGTAAAACCCAATAACTCGTTTTGTGAAGGTCAGGTTAGTGAAGAACAAGCCCATGCTGTCTATAACAACGCTAGGTTTGAAAACCGTCAGAAGATTGACCCATACTCAGAGACCTACAACCCTGGTTGGAGAAACCATCCTAATTTCTCTTGGTCTAAGGGCCAGAATCAAGGTCAGTCTAGTAATGCTCAGGTTCCCCCAGGTTTTGACTACACTAAGAATCCTTCAGCTCCGGCACCGTTTCAGAACCCTTCAGATAAAAAGATTATGAGTTTAGAAGAGTCTCTTGCTTTGTTAACTCGTAACACTGTGCAGTTTCAACAATCTGTTGCTCAAGGTTTAGAAGAAAATAAAAGAATAGGTCAGGCTAACTCTCAGGCTATTTCCGAGTTGAAAACTCAGGTTAGTCAGATAAATGAGTCTTTAAGAGAAAGAGGTAAGTTTCCTAGTCAGACTCAACCCAACCCTAGAGGAATTAATGAAATAGGTGAAAGACCATCCGATCATGTGAATGCTATTAAAACCCTTAGGAGTGGTAGAGTGATAGACAACAAGGTTGCCATGCCTGATAGTAAACATACTGCAGTTCACCCTTATGAACCAGAAACTGAGGAGACTGATAAAGTCTCTAAAGAGACCAATGAGGGTCATATTGAGCCCGGCTTTGCTCCTAGAGCTCCATTCCCACAACTACTAGTTCCAAAAAAGATGGAGTCCACCTTTAATGATATATTGGAGGTTTTCAAGCAGGTAACCATCAACCTTCCATTGTTGGATGCGATTAAGCAGATTCCCGCTTCTGCTAAGTTTCTTAAGAACTTGAGTACACGAAAGCGTAAGCTTAGTGTCCAAAAGAAAGCCTTCCTAGCTAGTCACGTGAGTTCCATTATTCAGAATACCACTACTCCTAAGTATAAAGACCCAGGGTCCCCTACCATTTCTTGCACAATAGGTAATACCGTGTTGAGAAAGCTTTGCTTGACTTAGGAGCTAGTGTGAATTTACTTCCATACCATGTGTACCTCAAGCTAGGACTTGGTGATATGAAACCTACCCAGATGACACTTCAGTTAGCTGATAGGTACGTTAAAATTCCTCGTGGTGTGATCGAGGATGTTCTTATTGAGGTCGACAAGTTTATTTATCCAGTGGATTTTGTTATCCTAGATACCCAACCTGTCCCTGACCCAGAGAACCAGATACCAGCGATTTTAGGTCGCCCATTTTTAGCAACATCCAATGCGATCATTAATTGTCGAACTGGTATTATGAACTTGTCTTTTGGTAATATGACTATTGAGCTGGACGGCTTTCATATTAGTAAGATACCCTCTGAACTAGATGACTCGAGCATAGAAGAGGTAAACATGATAGGAACATTAGTCGAGGAGTCATTACCAAACACTTTGTTAGAAGATCCGTTAGAGAAATGCCTAGCTCACTTTGGGATTGATTTCGATGATGATAATATGATTAATGAGGTGAATGCTTTGTTAGATTCAAACCCTTTGTTAGACACTAGTAACGGATGGAAACCTAAGTTCGAACCACTACCAGTTTCTAAGTCTACCCTAGTTCCTTCGTTAGAAGAGCCTCCTAAGTTGGACCTAAAACCATTGCCAGATACCCTGAAGTATGTGTTTTTAGGCCCGTCTGAAACTTTACCTGTGATTGTTGCTTCCGACTTGGATAGTGATCAGGAAAGTAGGCTAGTGACCGTCCTTCAAAACAACAAGGAATCTTTAGGGTGGACCATAACAGACATTAAGGGTATAAGTCCTACTGTTTGTATGCATCAGATCTATTTAGAGGAAGATACCAAACCTTCTAGGAGATGCAACGAAGACTAAACCCTAATATGAAAGAAGTAGTTCGAACCGAGGTTCTTAAGCTGTTAAATGCAGGCATTATCTACCCCATTTCAGACAGTAAGTGGGTCATCCCCGTTCAGGTTGTTCCCAAGAAATCCGGTATTACTATAGTCCAGAATGATAATAATGAGTTAATCCCGACCCGAGTGACCACGGTTTGGCGTGTTTGTATTGACTATAGGAAATTGAACAAGGTCACTAGGAAGGACCACTTTCCCCTTCCCTTTATCGACCAAATGCTAGAGAGAGTAGCTGGACATAGTCATTACTGTTTTCTAGATGGCTACTCAGGCTACAATCAGATCGTTATTGCCCCAAAAGACCAAGAAAAAACTACTTTTACCTGTCCCTTTGGTACCTTTGCGTATAGACGCATGCCTTTCGGGCTATGTAACGCCCCTGAGACTTTTCAGCGTTGCATGATGAGCATATTTTCCGATATGGTAGAAAAGTTTTTAGAGGTCTTTATGGATGATTTTTCAGTGTTTGGTTCGTCTTTCGATGAGTGCTTGCATCATTTGTCATTAGTGTTGACTAGGTGTAAGGAAAATAATCTAGTGCTTAATTGGGAGAAATGTCATTTCATGGTTCGATCAGGAATTGTCTTAGGGCATATCGTATCTTCTAAGGGTATAGAGGTAGATAAAGCCAAAGTTGACCTTATCAAGACTTTACAGGTCCCAAAAACCGTAAGAGATATTAGGTCATTCTTAGGGCATGCAGGTTTTTATCGTCGATTCATTAAGGATTTTAGCTTGATTTCTAGACCTCTTTGCAATTTGCTTGCAAAAGATGTTAAGTTTGTCTTTGATGATGCTTGTTTAGAGGCTTTTGAGAAGCTTAATACTTTACTCACTACCGCCCCCATAGTCCAGGCACCCAACTGGAACTTACCCTTTGAGATCATGTGTGATGCTTCAGATTATGCTATTGGTGTTGTGCTAGGTCAGCGAGAAAAAAAATTACTTCATGTGATTTACTATGCTAGCAAAACTCTGAATGATGCCCAGTTGAACTATACCACTACCGAGAAGGAACTGTTAGCCATTGTGTTTGCCTTAGACAAGTTTAGACCCTATCTCTTAGGTTCTAAGATCGTCATATATACTGATCATGCTGCTTTGAAATATCTTTTGTCTAAGAAGGATATGAAACCTAGATTGATTAGGTGGATACTTTTGTTGCAAGAGTTTTCTCCAGACATTAGAGACAAAAAGGGTGCCGAAAATGTAGTAGCAGACCACTTTTCTAGGCTAGTTGTTGATTCCCCTGATGATTCCCTTCCTATAAGGGATAGTTTTCCTGATGAACAACTTTTCTTTGTTACCCAAGCACCTTGGTATGCGAATATAGTGAATTATCTTGTTACTGGTCGAATGCCCCAACATTGGGGTAAACAAGATCGTTCTAGGTTTTCAGCCGAGGTTAAGCACTTCTTTTTGGGATGATCCTTATTTGTTTAAGTATTGTCCAGACCAGATTATTAGGAGATGTATACCTGAGAGTGACCAGTCCAGTATTATTTCCTTTTGTCATGATCATGCTTGTGGAGGTCACTTTAGTGCTAAGAAGACTGCTGCTAAGATATTGCAGTGTGGATTCTATTGGACTTCGTTGTTTAAAGACTCTCATAGTTACTGTGTTACTTATGAGCGTTGCCAGAAATTAGGAACCATTTCCCGTAGGAACATGATGCCCTTGAACCCTATTTTAGTTGTTGATGTATTTGATGTGTGGGGTATTGACTTTATGGCTCTGTTTCCTAATTCTTTTGGTAACCTATACATCCTTGTCGCCGTAGACTATGTCTCTAAGTGGATTGAGGCGGTTGCGTGTAAAACCAATGACCACAGGGTTGTGATTGAGTTCTTGAAAAATAATATACTTACACGTTTTGGTACACCGCGAGCTATAATTAGTGATGGAGGGTCGCACTTTTGTAATGGACCTTTTAGGCTTCTGATGAAGAAATATGGTATTACACATAAGGTAGCTACCCCGTATAATCAACAGACTAGTGGTCAGGTAGAGGTTTCCAATAGGGAAATAAAACGTATATTAGATAAAACAGTTAATCCTAATCGGAAAGACTGGTCGTCTAGGCTTACTGATGCCTTATGGGCTTACCATACTGCGTTTAAGACCCCTATTGGAATGTTGCCTTATCGGCTTGTGTATGGCAAGGCATGTCATTTACCTGTTGAGTTAGAACATAGAGCTTATTGGGCTGTTAAGCAACTAAATTTTTCACTTGACAAAGCAGGAGCCCATAGGAAACTCCAGCTCAATGAGTTGGACGAGATTCGTATAGATGCTTACGATAGTGCGAAGGAGTATAAGAACAAAATGAAACTTGTGCATGATAGAAATATTTTACGGAAGTCATTTTCTCCAGGTCAAAAAGTTCTTCTGTATGATACCCGTTTACATCTTTTCCCTGGGAAGTTACGTTCTCGGTGGACGGGTCCTTTTATTGTTCGCGCTGTCTTTCCTCATGGAGATGTTGAAATTGAGACACCGGATGGTAGTAGTTCTTCGAAGGTTAACGGTCAGAGATTGAAACCCTTTTTAGAGCCCTTTCCTACAGGTGATGTTGAGGAGGTCCCTCTGGAGGACCCTGTTTACCCTTGATTGACATCGAGGAAGTTGTATGTTGTATATTAGTTTTTGATTTTCTTGACCCAGGTACTATCTTTCCAACTTCTCCTCGTGTTATTTTACTTTTGGTATTGCTCTTTAATTAGAAACATTGAGGACAATGTTAGCTTTAAGTTTGGGTGTGGGGAAGAACTTTTTAGTTGCACTTTTGAAACTTCTAGCGTCACATGGTATCCGGTTAGCTAAGTTTACATACTGTTTCTCACCGAAAAGATAGAAATTGGAATGCTAGGGATAACAACCTTTTGAGACATTAGAGAAAAAGACATTGAGATCCTTGAAATTCAGGTGAGAACTTGTTCCTTTTAGAGGGTAACCGTGATGGACCTATCCATACATGATGGAAAGGCAAGTAGGTCAGGAAATGCCATAAAGACAAAGCAACCTCACAATGTAGTCTTAGTTACTGGATTGCGACTCTCTCTCAGTAGAAACTTATCATCATCAACAAGCGGAGCGACATCAAAATCTATGAAGAAAGTTGAAGACGTTTTAGGTTTAGAAGCAACAATAGAAAAGAATAATTCAAAAATCAAAGTTGAAGTTATAAGAGCAAATGATATAAGTTGTTAGAATCCATGATACCAAGACATCACAAGTTGCGAAGATCCAAGTTTTGAAAGTCCTTCTCTCATGCCCATGTAAATTGTTGTCTTGTAATTTTTGTTTCCAAAAAAAAAAAAAAATGAAAAATGAAAAATGAAAAAAAAATCATCGTTACGTTTTGTTCAATAAGGCCAAAAGGAAGTAGAAATTTATAAGTCAAGCAAGAAATCGAAGAGAAGAGTTAATTGTCAAGGTTCTATGAGGTTCGATAGTTTATCATCAACAGTTGAAGACCTAAGAAGACGTTGTTTCTACTGAGCACTATGAGAGAGTCGAAGAAAGATACATTTGGTTGCTTTGTTAGTTCGCTTTCAATCTGGCACAAGATCTTTCTAGCACTGGTTTAACTCATCACACCTAATTAGAAGATGCCCCTCTCATCTTTATCTCTCTCCTAATCTTATCCAGCTGTAAAGCAGCGGACGCATCTTACAATGTTTATCTAGCTGTGTAGCGGATATATCTTTATCTATCAGTGTTGCGGATGTGTCTCCCCTTTTCTTCAGTCAGCTTTAGAGCTGACACCTTTAATTTTCCTGGCATTCTAGTTACTTGGAGATAGGTTGAGAATATGTATGTCCTCATAGCTCTTTGGATACTTGTGACCAATTAGAAGTAATGGTTTTGTGGGTACACCTCTAGTAAACCTTCCCGAGATTAACTCGGTTTTATTTTCTAGATTAATTTTGCCCGAGGACTAGCAAATAATAAGTTTGGGGGTATTTGATAGACACATTTTTGTGTCCGAATTGTCCTCAGTGTCTCTATTGTTAGTGCTTGATTTTGTAGTTATTATGGTGTTTTTATGTTTGTGTAGGCGTTTTTGGATAAATACACTTGTGTGGAAAAAGTTGCTCGAAAAGTGCTATTTGGACTCCCGGAGAAAAGTACTAAAGGCACCCTCACTTTGGATAAGGGCACCCCCAGGCACCCCAACTGTTAAAGGCGCCCATGTTTTGGTTAAGAGGCACCTTCATCCCCTTCGTTTGAAACTGAATATTGGCGGGAAAATAGTCGCAGCTCCTGGCAGTTTTCTCGATCGGATTTTGGATGGGTTAGAGGTAGACTAAATCGCTGAAACTTCATGGGTGGACGTGACATAGCCTAAAAGTCTTGGTATGGGCCTTTGGTTCGATCTAATTTGGCTGGATATTCCGCGAGAAGCAAAACAGGGCAGTACGTGCATGGGAGAGTTATTTCACGGGATTGCATGAGTCTGAACGATTTCTGAGCATGTTTGTTGACTCGAGCAACAGTTTGGAGCGTGTCAGAGATAAATAAGGAGAGTGTGCAGCTGTAAGGCGCGTGAAGAGGTAAAAAAAAAAGAAAAAAATATCCCGTATCTTGCATGAAGAATAATCATAAATATTTTGCAATTACTCGAGAGATTTGGAGTTCCTGCGGGTATAAATATGTTTCTGGGGACTCAGAGAAGAGGTGTCGAGAGTTTGGGGGGCTGAGGAGATCCAGAGAAGAAGAAATTCGAGTTTTCCCAAACTCGGTTTCTGCTGCTGCTGCTGTTGAAGAACACGAAGAACGGACCTGCAGAGACAATCGTTTTTCAATAGTGTCAGCGACACAGAGGCGAGGATCGCAGCACAATGTTTACAGCACTTTCTGTCTGTCGTTTTCTGTAACAGCTGGTTTGTAACACTTATAACTGTTACAAACCCGGTTTTATTGTATTTCTCATATTCTCATCATTTGTAAACCATTTTTGAGCATCAATGAAATTCTTTGAGAGGTTTTCCAACATGATGAGCGGCTAATTCTCTCATAACCAAGGCAATGAGGAAGCTATTTACGCATGAATAATTGGTAATTATTTATTCTCTCTAATTTATAATTTACAATTCACTCAATCACTGCTTTTGCAGAGTTTTTAATTGTTTGCAAAAAATTTCTTCATTAGTTGTGATTCAATTAGATAGGTTATGCTTTGTTTAGATAATTTATGCTTAGGGATACAATTAATTTTTGAGAATTTTCCAGATTATTTGTGAATTAAGAAATAAGAGTCTTAAAAGATAATTAGAGTTTTGGATTGTTTACCATAATTTATTCATGTGTAATAGTGAAATCAATGTCTTGGTTGTTTTCTAATATCTTGAAGTCAATTTTGTAATAAGTTTTGTTTGTTTTTAAATTTTTATTAAGTCGAAAATTCATTGCCTTCAAAAGTCTTAAAACAACCCTTTTATCACTATCTACAACAACTTTGAAAACACATCAATGGTCTATCTTATACTTTTGATACTAACACTGATCTTTCTGCTTATTCAGATGTTGATTGGGCAGGATGTGTAGAAGACAGAAAAAGTACATCAGGGGGTTTCTACTATGTAGGACTGAATCTTGTGGCTTGGCATAGCAAGAAGCAGAATTCACAATCCCTGTCTACGTGTGAAGCAGAATATATTGTTGCTGGATCATGTTGCACCCAACTCCTATGGATGAAACAAATGCTAGCTTATTATGGAATTGATACTGGAATAATGAAGATCTTTTGTGATAACTCTAGTGCGATTCGAATCACTGAGAATCCCATTGAGCACTCAAGAACAAAGCACATTGATATAAGGTACCATTTTATTCGAGATCTCTATGAAAATGGTATCATAAGTATGGAATTTGTGCCTTCCGAACAACAATTGGCTGATATCCTCACTAAACCATTAGACACTGCTACTTTCCAACACTTACGACAGACTATTGGTGTTGTTTTGGTTCATTAAGTGTTTCTATGACTCTTGCCCCTGTGCTTATCTCGATCTTTTGGGAAATTGAGTCTGAAACTCCAGTAGTGTTTACTTCAATTCTGTATTTGTTCCCATAAGATTGGTTTTTCTGTCATAATTCTTTGTGTGTTATGTCCAAAGAAATCCTTCTTTTCTTTAGAAATTAAGGTCGCTCTTGTTGTTCTTTCGGGAATGACATTTATGGGGGAGAGTTCTTAATTGAACTTGTGCTTAATTGCCAAATCTTTGTGGGGAGTGCGGCTGTGGAATATTATAGGGGTTATCTTGTATCTTTATAAACTCCTTGATGACTGCATTTAGCCTTGGCTATATGATTGCATCTAAATAAGATGATATGTGTTTCTTTCTTTTGGTCATGAAATATCTCTTTCGGAAATTTCATTAGGATCCCGTTCTTATACCTTTTCCAATTGTATTGACAAAAAGGGGGAGAATTAATATGTAGTTCACACTACAAATAAGTATGGTTTTCGGATCATTATGTAAGGGGAGTGGTTTCCAAGTGAGATGGAGTATTGACTAAGGGGGAGTGATACATATCACCTTAGTATTGTTGTTGAAGTTGTGATACAATTGAACTTCGACGCTGTGTAATGATACTATGACATTGTATAACAATGATTCAGAACTCTTGTTTTCTCGTTGTTATAGCTACGGATTTTCAACAACGATGATGCTGAACTTACAACCTTTGGGATCATTGGAGTACTTGGAATTGACAAAGATTTCGAGTAATGTTGAAGATTAGACATGTGGAATAGGATCTACAAAAGTTAATTTATTTATTTTTTGTATTCCATATGTATTGATAGTTTTGTCACTAAAATTGACAAAGGGGGATATTGTTAGAGCATTGCTCGGTCGAACTCGCATGCGTTGCTATCTCAAGCATGTTTGTCAATGTTAGTGATCAAAACTACAAGTCTTGATTTCTAGTCTACTATAGCTAAGGTCTCAGACTAGGATAGAAAGTGTAGTTGAGCTCAACAACTCCATGAAAATCATCATACAAGACGAAGGACTACTCAAGGAACCGGTGGATCTTCATCGACTAAAAGGTATGTGGAGACTTGAACTTATCTATCACTCAAAAGTATATTTATCTCCTATATTGAGACAAAAGTCGTTTTGTTATATAGACTTATATTATACACATTTGATATTTCGAGCCGAGTTTATCTCGCTTATCTATTTCTCGAAATATGTGTTGGTAAGCTTTCGCTTTAGCAAAGTTCATCTTTACCTAGTGAAGAAAGTCATGACAAGTTTTAATCACTTTGAAAATTGCTTACTTTGACGAAAAATAGTTTGTGAGCCATTGCTCTTCCATTTACTTAAAGTTCTTTTATCCTCTAATTGCTCTTCCATTTACTTGTCATTGAACAAATTATTTATTATACAAAAATAGTGAATGGATCGATGAATGTGAACGGGTCAACAATGTTGAAGATGATTAGGCGGGAGGAGAATTATGTCTCTGTTGTTAGAGCATTTGTCGGTCGAACTCGCAAGAGTTTCTATCTCAAGCTTGTTTGTCAAGTTTAGTTGATCAAAACCATAGTCTTGATTTCTAGTCTGCATATAGGAGTTTCAGACTAGGATAGATTATATAGTTGAGCTTTAGACTTCACGACGCTTACAACTGAAGACGAAGATCTACTGAAGAACTCGGAGGAACTTCATCAAAAAAAGGTATGTGAAGACTAAAACTTATCTATCTTCAGAAGTCTATTTTATTCTTACTCATCTCCTATTGAGACAAAAGTCGTATACGATATAGTCTTTCGTATCATACACATTTGATATTTCGAGCTGAGTACAACTCGCTTATCTGTTTCTCGAAATACGTGTTGGTAGCTTTCTGTCTTAGCTACATTCATCATTATTCTTGACTTTATGTCAAAAGATTATCATGTGGAAATTGCTTTGAAACATCTAACATGATTTGTATGAGACAGTCATTTGATGTCGACTTGGAAAGTTTCGTGTTGATCATTCGATCACTTGAAATTTGATTATTAGCTAATGGTGTGTGTGAGACATCCATTGTCGTCTTCTAAGAATGTTTCAATGATTGCAATGGGAGTTAAGTGCTAAAACCCATGCCTGGATACATTACGATTTGTGTACTAAGTGTGCGAACTGTTTTGATATAATTCAGGACCGGAAACTAAGTTTGCATACCCGTTCACAAACTGTTTCAACTGTGAAGTCAGGGTACTTAAGTTTGCATACCCGTTTGCAAACTGATTTAACTGTTGAAGTCCGGGAACTAAGTTTGCATACCCGTTTGCGAACTTATTCATCTGAGTTTGGTCTGTAACTAAAATTTGCGTACCCGTTTGCAACCTGTTGGTTCATGACCAATGTCCGGAATTTAAGTTTGCGTACCCGTTTGCAAACTTAAGTGGTTCAAGTTCTAATATCGGCAAAGTATGATTTCATACTCATGAACAAATACATTTATATAATAAGGAATGCAATGGCTTAAATGTTCATGAATTGATTCTTTTGAATCATTCAGATTTTGCTTCAATTGGGTCATATATATTTCTATGTGATTGTTAACAATTGAACAACTTTATGAAGAACACAATTAGATTCTTTGGTTATCATGCATGATTGATTGATCATCATAGTTGATCTAGATGTCTTAGATGAATGTAGATTAGACAAAAGTGTTCATATGGATAACTTTAGTTAACTACTTTTGAACCAACCTTATGTACACGTTTAGTTACGGTTAACCATATCTAAATAAAGTATATTTCATTTGTGTGAGAGACAGATTTATCTATCAGAATAGACATTTCTGTGGGAGACAGATTTGTTTATAAGTCTTCGACTTTGGGTCGTAGTAACTCTTAGTGTTGGGTGAGATCAGCTAAGGGAATTAAGTGCGTAGAGTCATGCTGGGATTCAGAGGTGTAAGGAACGCGACTGTACCTTGATCAGTGTGAGATTTGTTAGGGCTCAAATACATTCCAGTTCAAAGTTAATCTTGCAGTACGATAATGTCAGTAGCGGCTTAATACAGTGTGGTGTTCAATCTGGATTAGATCCCGGGGTTTTTCTGCATCTGCGGTTTCCTCGTTAACAAAATTTTTTGTGTCTGTGTTAATTATTTTCCGCATTATATTTGTTTATATAATTGAAATATCACACGTTGTGCGTAGTTCAATCAATTGGTAAATCCAACCTTTGGTTGTTGATTGAAATTGATTGACACTTGGACATTGGTCTTTGGCGTTCAAGTTGTTTCTCATAATAATCAGGCTCGCTGTTTGATTAGCTGATTACATTGAGAAATTGAGATATAACTCTTGGATACTTTTCCGTGATTGAGTCTGAATGTCTAGTTGATTCTCTTGGAATTGTATTAGAGTTGTCCATACAGATTTACGAACGAAATATTGGGTATGGTTGTTAGACCCCGCTTTTTCAATTGGTATCAGAGCAGGCAAACAAGCTAAGACCTCATAAGTCTGTGTTTGTAGGAATATGACTCTATGGACAGAAATTTTATCTCTATAAACGTACCGCGAGTCCTTGATGGCTCGAGTTACTTATGGTGGAAAATTGATATGCGCGTCTTTCTCCAAGCACGTGATTTTCAATCATGGGTTCATGTAGTTAATGGCTATAATCCTACGGTTGTTACAGAAGGCGAGGTAACTGTTCCAAAGGTTGGTGCATATGATCCTGCCGAGATTCTCGCTGCAAAGAAAAATTCTGACCGATTAAATGCTATCATCCATGCCATTACCCCAAATCTTCAGCATCATGTGACTACGTGCACTAAGTCTAAAGATGCTTGGGATATCTTAGAAACTGTATTCGAAGGAAATTCCTCTGAGAAAGAAGCTAGGCTTCAAAATCCAAATCCTGATTGGGAAAACCTTCGTATGGCTGATGAAGAATCATTTGATGAGTTTAATCACAAATTGTCTCATATTGTAAATGCATCTTTTGCATTGGGTAAGACCATTCCCGAAGAGAACATTGTGATGAAAATTCTCATATCGTTGCCAGCCAAATACGATTCTAAGAAACATGCCATCGTTAAAGGAAATAACCTTGATATACTTTCCAGGAATACACTTGTTGGAAAGCTAAAGATCTTTGATCATGAGCTTACATCCAAAACTGGAAAGGATATTGCTTTTAAAGCACAAAAGAACACAAAATTACTTGATAAAAGTAAAAGTGGTGGCAACTCGGTGGATGACCCGATAGAGACTGACTCTTCAGATGAAGATCTTGATAACTCAGTTTCTCTGATCACAAGACAATTTAGAGATCTTCTGTTAAATAGGAGTAAACGTTTCACCAGAGATAAGCCAAGGTCATCAGTTAAGCCTCACGATCGTGTTCCTCCTAAAAACAGAAATATTGTCAAATGTAATGATGAGGATATGCCACAATGCTTCAAGTGTAAAGTCTTTGGTCATTTTTCTAATGAATGCCCAAATCGGAGAAAATATACTGGAAACAAAGGTCTTGTTGTAACTCTTGATGAAATGTCTGATCAATATAATTCAAATGAAGACGAAAAATCAATTGTAGCACTCCTTTGTGAAAATATCAATTTTGATGACTGTAGCAATACTAATATCAATATTGATGTTCTTTCTGGAAAATCTTCTTCGATAGCCTTGGAGGATGAAATAGATTTTACTTTTTCTAACAAAAACTATTACTCACAGGTTTCAAGTACTTCGTTATGCCTAGCAGCATGTTCATCCACGGTACCTGAACCGTCCTCCACTTTGACATGTTCTTATTGTACTTTAAATGGTCATGAACTCTCTAAGTGTTATAAGTACAAGCATAAAGTAAGATATGTCAACAAACTGCAACGGAGAGCAAATCGTCTAGCAAACAAGCTCAAATTTGTTCTAATTACAAATCCATCAGAGGTAAGTAAATTTAACTCATCTCCGAAGAAGTTAATTTCTAAAGAAAAAGTTAGACCTTTGCTAGAAAAGAACTAGGTCTAAGCAATCTATGAAACATGGAATGGAGATTTCCATTCAGGAATCACCTGGTGGACAAATTATTGTTCATCCAAACACAGTCTAAGTGTGTTGTTGGTACAACTTATCTCTCTGCCCGAACTCAAAGAGACAAGTGTGGTTGATCGGGCTTTAGAAAATGATTTTCTTTTAGTTTATTTTTTTTATCTCTGCTTTTGTGATAAGCTTTTCATATCTTCAAATGGTATTGAAAAGATTTACCCTGTGTAATTATTGGAAGAGGATTAATTTCGACAATTCTACCTTTTCTAGGGTTGTAATTTAGTCGTACGTGAATCCTACTCTATATAGGTTCCGTAACCCTGCATTCTCTTTTTCCTTGTCTAAAAAACCTTGTTTCTCAAAAGACTGCTTGTTGAGATATTTTGAGTATTCTCTCAAAATTCCTTAGTGACTCCAAGCATCATGTCTTCTGATGGAAAATATGTCAATATGATTGTCAAGCCATCAATCATGATGGAAAAAGGTATATCCTCACCCCACTACAACTTTAAAGAGAAAAAGGAAGAATATGAAGAAATCAAGGGATAATCCCTCAAATCTTCAGAAGTTTTCTGGTGTTCTTGAAGAGTTGAAAGAAACAAGGATGAAGAGGCAGCAAATAAAGGCTATTGTGTTAAGAACTCTTGAAATTCAGAAGGCCCTGGTTCGCCATCAGTCGAGGTATGTTGGGATTGACTCCTTTCTTCATGAACCTTACGTACCAATGTCTGTTGACGACAAGGAGTTCGGGGACGCTAAAGAATTTTTCAAGGATCTTAAAGCCTTGGAAACTTCTTATGAGAATTTATTCTTGTGTTTTTAAGAAGGATAACTAGGGTTTGGAATAGAAATTATAGTGATTACACATAGCTATGGTCAACGATTTTCATCTTGCAATGTTTTTAGATTTATTTATTTAAATTCTAAGTTATTTGGAAGATGATTTTGCAGTATTAATCGTTATTGGTTTTATATATTGCAAAAAGTAATTTTGTATGGGATATGTGGTTTACGTCCGTGAACTGTGATTATTCCATATATGCTCAAAAGTTAAGTCTATTGTGTCATTATGCAAATATTGATGGAAAATAGAATGAACTTTTGGATTATATGTCAAAGGTTAAGTGTATGGTATCATTATGCAAATTTTGATGAAAAATAGAATGAATCTTTAAAAATTCCGCAGTATTGATCTTTCCCTGATCCACTTTTATGTGAAAGTACTGTATGGCTCCGTAAGTTCTCTTATGATGAGCATTTCCGATTGAATTAATCTATGAGTTTCTCTTGTGGGATAATTTATTCGAGTTTTCTGGATACAAATTCATGTTTCATGTGATTTGCTAATGTCCAAATAAATTCTTCTTTTCTTGTGAAAGTAAGGTCGCTCTTGTTGTTCCTTTTGGGAATGACATTTTATGGGGGAGAGTTCTTAGTTGAACTTGTGCTTGATTTCCAAATCTTTGTGGGGGAGTGCGGCTGTGGAATATTTTAGGAGTTATCTTGTATCTTTATTAACTCCTTCGGTGAAGACACTAAGTTTCGACTATGTGAAATCATCGAAACAAAGTTGATATGTTCTCTTTTAGTCATGAAGTATCTCTATGAGAATTTCATTATGATCCCATAATTTTTGTACCTTTGCCAATTTATATTGACAAAAAGGGGGAGAATTATTTTGTAGTTCACACTACATACATATGGTTTACAGATCATTATGTAAGGGGGAGTGGTTTTCATTGTGAGATGAAGTATTGACTAAGGAGAGTGATACATATCACCATAGTATTATTGTCAAAGTTGTGGTACTGTTGTGGTAAAATTGAACTTTGATGTTGTGTAGTAATACTATGACACTGTATAACATTATGAAAACAATCTTGTTGATTATTGTTACATCTACGGATCTTCAACGACAATGATGCTGGGTCGAACACATTCAGAGTCAATGGAATACTTGGAGCGGCAAAGAATTCAAGTAATGTTGAAGAACCAAGGAAATCAAGCATGGTGGATGAGAATCTACAAAGTCTTATTTATTTTGTGATCCATATGCATTGATAGTTTTGTCACTAAATTGACAAAGGAGGAGATTGTTAGAGCATTGCTCGGTCGAACTCGCAAAGGTTGCTATCTCAAGCTTGTTTGTCAAGTTTAGTTGATCAAGACTATAGTCTTTATTTCTAGTCTACCGATAGGAGTTTCAGACTAGGATAGATTGTATAGTTGAGCTTTAGACTTCACGACGCTTACAACTGAAGACGAAGATCTACTGAAGAACTCAGGGGAATTTCATCAACAAAAGGTATGTGAAGACTAAAACTTATCTATCTTCAGAAGTCTATTTTATTCTTACTCATCTCCTATTAAGACAAAAGTCGTATACGATATAGTCTTTCGTATCATACACATTTGATATTTCGAGCTGGTATAACTCGCTTATTTATTTCATGAAATACGTGTTGGTAGCTTTCTGTCTTAGCTACATTTTTCATTATTCTTGAATTTATGTCAAAATATGATCATGTGGAAATTGCATTAAAACATCTTACATGATTTGTGTGAGACAGTCATTTGATGTCGACTTGGAAAGTTTTGTACTGATCATTCGATCACTTGAAAATTGGTTATTAGCTAATGGTGTGTGGGGGACATCCATTGTTGTCTTCTAAAATTGTTTCAATGATTGAAGTGGGAGTTAAGAGCTAAAACCCATGTCTGGATACATTACGGTTTGTGTACTAAGTGTGCGAACTGTTTTGATATAATTCAGGACCGGAAACTAAGTTTGCATACCCGTTCGCAAATTGTTTCAACTGTTAAGTTAGGGTACTTAAGTTTGCATACCCGTTCGCAAACTGATGTAACTGTTGAAGTCCGGAACTAAGTTTGCATACCCGTTTGCAAACTTATTCACCTGAGTTTGGTCCATAACTAAAGGTTGCGTACCCGTTTGCAAACTGTTGTTTCATGACCAATGGCCAGAACTTAAGTTTGTGAACCCATTTGCAAACTTAAGTGGTTCAAGTTCTAAATCGGAAAAATATGATTTCATACTCACGAACAAATACATTTATATAATAAGGAATGAAATCTTTGCAAACCGTGGCTTAAATGTTCATGAATTGATTCTTTTGAATCATTCCGATTTTGCTTCAATTGGGTCATATATACTTCTATGTGATTGTTAACAATTGAATAACTCTACGAATAACACAATTAGATTCTTTGGTTATCATTCATGATTGATTTATCATCATAGTTGATCTACATGTGTTAGATGAATGTGGATTAGACAAAAGTGTTCATATGGCTAACTTTGGTTATTAAACCAACCTTATGTACACGTTTAGGTACGGTTACCCGTATCTAAATAAAGTATATTTCATTTGTGTGTGACAAGCTAAGTCCATCTAACGATGGAGAGACATTGCTTTGGTTTGAAGCAAAACTTAGCTTGCATCTTAAATCAGGATTTCATCTAACAGTGAATAATGAATGCTTTGTTTCTAAGCTAATTTAGCAAACCATGATTTGAAAGTTATATAAAGGAGAACTCTAACAACTGGGAAACCTAATCCCCGCACCTTCTGTGTGATACTAGTTGCGTACTAGAGTTGGTTCTCCGTTAATTTAGGTTTTTCCTAAAACAATTTGGGTTAACGACTTGAAGACTTCATTGGGATTCTAAAGCCAGATCCAGCTTTTTTTACTATAGTTGTGAATTCTGATCTTACTTGTTTTATCGTATTGAGTACTATCTTCTCTAAGATTGGCTCGAGATTTATCTCCGTTAGGTAAGATATATAAGTAATCACAAAGCTCTTTGTCTCATTCTTTGTGATTCCACAATAACTTGTTCTACTACCATATAGTTAAGTTATTGTGAGGTGATTGATATATCTAGGCTGTTCTTCGGGAATATAAGACCAAATTATCAATTGGTTCTTGTGCACCTTGATTTATCATAAGATGGAAGAAAACATCATAGGTATTTCTGTGGGAGACAGATTTGCTTATAAGTGTTCGAGTTTGGGTCGTAGCAACTCTTAGTTGTGGGTGAGATCAGCTAAGGGAATCAAGTGCGTAGAGTCCTGTTGGGATTCAGAGGCGTAAAGAACGCGACTGTACCTTGATCAGTGTGATATTGGTTAGGGCTCAACTACATTCCAGTCTGAAGTTAATATTGTAGTACACTAGTGTCTGTAGCGGCTTAATACAATGTGATGTTCAATCTGGACTAGGTCCCTTTCCTAAATTAATGACCATTAAGGTAGTCAGATTCACACAAGGTAATGAAACATTTAAAGTCCAATTTAGCTAAGGGGAAGGAAACTCTTACCTACATCCACCACAAAAGGAAGCTAAAGCCTACACCCACTGGGGGATGATCAAAACGAATAACACAATATATAAGATGCTCAATACAGCTAGCAGGGAGAAAGGAGGCTAATTAGAAGCATGTTCCTTGTATGGATCGTGGGGATGATCAAAGCGCATAACACAATAAAAGATGCTCAATGCAGCTAACAAGGAGAATGGACATATACTAGCAATCAATAAAATCAACTAAGAAACGTGATGTTCACCCTCACCTTCCTCATCAATTATGAATACCAATGACAACACAAAAGATAAAAGGAACAAGAAGATGAATTTTAGACATAATATCAACCTGATCTTACACAGGGAAAGATATCCATTCAGGATAATTGTCACCATAGATCTTCTTTAAATCATCTCTACTAAGAGATCCAAGAAATTTTATGTCAACTGCCTGCAACAATAAAAAAAGATAGAACAAGAAAATATTAGAAATGTACCCAAAAAGAAATTGTCCCAAGTAACACAAAACAAATTCCCAGCCTTCCTAATTTCTTGTTTTGTTGGTCCAATACTTTTCTCAGCATTCCAACTATGCTTTGTCATCCATTACGTAATCCCTAAAACCTACTAATATAGTGTACGTACATCCTTCCAAACTATCAAAAAATGATAGTTAGACCTAAAATGAGCTTTACAGGGTTACATAGACTTCCACATTAAAGTTCCTCCCTCTAAACTCCCATCTTTCAACTTTTTCTAACAGCTATTCACGTAATTTCCATGGTAGACTTATCAACAGTATCCTTACGAAAGAACATAGAAAAAACAAAACAAAAATCAACAACCCTAAGAGACAATTTATACAAAATTCATCAGTAAAAATTAGTTTTAACAAAAAATCTAGCAACCATGAAAAGAGTCAAATCTAAGTCATATCAAGTACATCCATTACGCAATTCCTAAAACCTACTGACGAAGTGGACATCCTCAGAAACCAATCTAACAAACTATCGGAAAATAGTATTCAGACCTATAATCCAAACTCTACAAAGTTCACGATTAAATAGTCTCTTTCACATTACAGTTGAGCTACTGCATAGTCACAGGTTTCAGCTTGTTGTAACAAATATACATTCACATAATTCTAAGGTACATTTATCAACCAACATCAAACTTATGTAAGAAGAGAGAAACTAAAACAAAATTCATCAGCAAAATCAAAGTTAAAACAAATCTAAAAAAGATAATAAGATTGGTAGATATGATAAAAGGCATTAGTCAATAGTTTAGCTGGTCCCCTGAAAACAAAATCTACTTGTGAATTATATATTACCTAAGATACGTTTTCATGGAACTCCAATAAATTTCATCCGACTTCTACAACCAATATCAGGATATCAAAAACAATCCAACCATATGAATAACAAAATACAAAAACACTCCAACAAATCACATACACCTACCAACCATATCAGGATATTGCAAATCTAATACCAACATAAGATTCTAGCATACAAGCAAAACCCTAATTTCAATTTAACAAATTAAAACTTGACCCACACAATAAGAACACCAGATCTGATTTCTCCCAAGTTTGAATTACCCAAATGAAAAATTTGTAACAACATGGAAGATACAGAATTCTGAAAACAAACATGCCTTACCGGGATTAACCAAACTATAAATATCAAAAAATTGATGAGATTTAACTAATCCGGAGACGAAATCTTCAAAAATAAATAAAACTCTTCGCTGATCGAAGTTCCAGAGAGACAATCTCTCCATGAGTTCAGAGAGAATGGAAAGCAGCCGAGAGAAGAAAATGAAAAGGTGGAAACGATTTTAGGCTTTGTTTTGGTGATGCACAAAAAAACTGTCAAAATTAGATTTGTTAGAGGGTGATATGGACATTTCATAGAAAAATAGTAGTTTGTCTCAAAGATAGCAGTCCAGACTCCAGAGGTGCTATCTGATTTCCTCTATGTAATAGAGGTTTAGCAATATATATCAGTTTTTTTTTTTGCAGGTCAACAAACGCTCCGCCCTCTCTCCTATTCTAACGATTATATTTCTTCATCCTGTTTTTCAATCTCTTTTCTTCTTTTCTAACGACTGTACTTCTGAGTAGATTTCCTTCTTTGGAATTCGACCCTAAGCCAGATGGGGATCCAAGAAAGGGGTAAAATCATCAACATTCTCCTAGTCTCGTTTCAATCGATCCTTTTTGCTAGCAAGAAATCCGAATCCAAATTTCTTTCATCCTGTTTTACTAATTTTGTAGTATATCCGAATCCATATTCCATTCTGCATTCATTCCATATTGCATTGCATGCATAAAATCTTTCATTTTGTATTCATCATAGAACATATTCATTTTTCTTTTTTTAGCCTCTGCATTGTTTTTTTTCTTTAAGCCGATCTTTTTTATTTATCTCTTTTTTAATTTTTATACCTATTAGTTCCATCCTTTGTATGAGTGATCCTTTGGGATTATTACATGTCTTTCTTTTTACCATTTCTTGGTACCCCTTGAATCTAGTTAAGCCTTATTTCAAGTCTGCTTAAAGATCGGAATCCTTTGATGCTTTTTCAGATAACACCCATTAAATTAGACTAACAATAACAATATAATTCATGATAAAGAAACATATCGCAAACGGGATTTAAGACAGTGAAACATCAAATTCTTAAAAAACAATAGGAAACCTAATATCATTTATACTTCTAATAGAACTTAAATTGGATAGTTGATTTTACCTTCTTATTAACTTTCGGATCTATTCTGCTGTTCTGTCCCTTCATTCTTCTTCATCGGAATCATCAACCATAATGATCCCGCCGGCACGTTCTTGTTGATAAATGGTCGTTTTCTCGTGGACATAAGCATAGTCCAATCCGGGTGGATACTCGGATAGAAAGTAATTAGCAATTACCGGAACTCCGGTAGCAAGCCTTGTGTGAAGATCCTTGATAGCCTGAGTTCCCAACCTATTCTTCTCTTCTTGACTTAGGTTGCACGGAGCTAATCTTTGTGTCTGTGCAGGGTACAGGAAAGTTTCTCGATGACATACTATACATCGATAATATTGAATTCGATGTAGTTGCCCTTCCTTGCAACGAATAACCTTAGTGGATGAAACAAGAGTACCAATTGGAATTCTGTAGTGATTACAAGCCATTCTTAGCCTTTAATATATTTGTTCCAAGTACTTCTTCTTTTTATGAACTGTTGTATAAGTTAGGGTACCGGATTGAGGCTTTTTATAGTCTGAATTATCTCTAGGTTTTCTCTTAGCATTTAAGATTTCTCGATTCCTTTACATTTAGTTTATTGGAATTCAGACGTCTAATCTTCTGGTGATAGTCGTTTGAGCAGGAAAATTTTTGATTAATGGCTTTCTAGTTTTGTTTCGATGCATGCACCTATAGCTTTTAAATTTTTTCCCCTAGGTTTAGAAACTTATTTGGTTAATATTTCAGTTTTGTTCAATCCATCTTTTAAATGCATTTATTTCTCCTGGTGATAGCCTTATGGCTCCTCTTTTTTCTGATTGAGTGGTCATAGAAATCTAGTTTAATGCAGTATGAATTAATGCACTGTAACTCTTTGCGTCCTTATCAATTTTACCTCTGTTGCTGTTGGAGTGTCTCTCTATTATCCAATCTTTTGCATTTATTGAGTTTAATTGTTTTTTTTTTGACCTGTCCTTTAGCTAATTTGGTTTTCAAACTCTTATTGTACGAGGTTTAAATTATAGTAGATCCTTTTTGGTTTCTTTAAGGTTAGTTTTTCGACAAATCCAAATTTCTTTCAATTTATAAGCAGTTGAATTAATTGGTATTATGTCTGCTCTCTTCTCTTCTCTTAGTACTTTCTCTTGCCGGGAGCTTCCTTCTATTTCATTCAATTTTCTTATGTGCTGAGCAATTTTTGAATTTTCTTTCTTATTCAATATGAGCATCTACAATTTATACAAACATCTTAGTGGTATGTCTGTGGAACAACGAAATGCGAATTATACTAATATAGGCATCCTCCCAATACCTCCTGCATTAATGAGAGACTATGGTATCAAAGAGAATAGTATTCTAGCTAGAATTTTCTCGACAGGGTTCTATTCGGTTGAAGATATAAGAGGAGTACTACGTCATTTCTGGGGTCTTAATATTGGCTTCCAAATTAGAGAAATTGATCCAAACTTGTTCATCATTACATTTCGTACGACAGAAGACTTGAAATGGATCGCATTGAATGGGCCTTGGTATCCTTACGGTAATTTTCACTCAGCTACTTCTGCTTTTCCAGGAATGCAAATTACTACTAAGGCGGTCAAAGAAATCCCTCTTTGGGGTAGTATTTCAAACTGCAGACGTGAGCACAGAGTAGGGGAAAGACTAGGATTAATTGCTAGCAGGATAGGACTTGTTAGTCAAGTCTGTAATGGAACTGGGAGTTTTGATTATGAAACAAGGGTCTTAGTATGGGTGAATATAGAAAAACCTCTTGTCTTGTAATTATTAGTTAAGGTTGAACAATACTGTAGATGGTGGATTTTCGACAAAGGCTAAAATCGTAAACCATCATACGAACTTCTGATCCAGCAATCAGACGTGAGTATTGAGACACGGGTCTCTCATCAAATCTCTGACTGAGAATACTTTCTCTCAGACTACATGCAGATATGTAGTCCCTCGGCTGGACAACGACATATCTCATGAATACTGAACACTTCAGTAATTATTTTTATATAGAATCGCGAGATTGACGGCTCCTAGACAGCTTGCTCTGCTAGTATAGAGAGATAACGTCTTCAGGATACAAACAACAAGTTTCCCTGACTATATAAAGGATATGAATCTCCAGCAAGCTCATGTCAGAATAATTAATGCTCCTAGACCGCTTGCTCTGCTAGTATAGAGCCATAAGTTAATTATTCTTAAATTCTTGGATTCATCCATTGAATTTCTGAAAATATTCAAATATTTTCGCAATATTTCGTTACTTCAATCTATGGTTCTTCCCAGCAGAATTCCATGGGTTAGTAATAAATATTCTACGCACGTGCGTCTGAGCTACCTCCGAGTAATCCCCGACTCAAATGGTGTAAGTGTACTCAACGATGATGCACTAACAATCACCGCATGAACGAGTATTTCAAAATACGACGAAACGATGAACCTATGCAAAATAGGAAGAAAAATAATAAATAATTAAATATTGACCAAGGTGCCGGGCTCACCGGCCAGCCGGCCGTGACGTGGCCAATCCCACGCCAGTTTTATATTTTATCATATTTTTTGTTATTTTCCTTGATCTTATGAAAATCCTTTCATTTGAACAAATATCCTTCGTTTTGAGGAAACTCCTTAGTTTCATGGTGTTTCCTTCGTACCAAGGAAATAATATAAAATTGGAAAAAACATTGTGGGGCCGTGATTATTGGCCAACCGGCCATGCCTTGATCCGGCCGGCCCCACACCTCATGGTTCCTCATTATTTTATTATTATCTCCCTAATCTCATGAAATCTCCTTAATCTCATGGTATTTTCACAAAACCATGAAAATATATTATAAAATTAGGGAAACTCGTGGGACCGGGCCCAGCCGACCGGCCATGCCTCAGCCGGTGCCACACGCCCCTTATTTTATTATTATTATTTTAAGGTTTCCTTGATCCCATGAAATTCCTTGATTTCATGGTATTTCTTTCAAATTTTGAAAATTCCTTCAAATCATGGAAAATAATACACAAAAATTACATAAAATTAGGGAAACTTGTGGGACCGGGTCCAAGCCGGCCGTCCCCACACGCCCTTATTTTATTATTTTAATATTATTTGCTTCCTTGATCCCATGGAAACTCTTTCACTTTAAGGAAACTCCTTAATTTCAACAAAATTCTTTGATTTCATGATATTTTCATAAAATCATGAAAAATATTATAAAATTAGGAAAAGGCACCATGGGACCGTGGTCACTGGACTGCCGGTCATGCCTCGGCTTCAGTGGTCCCACGCCTCATATTCCTTCATTTTATAATTATTTTCCTTCATCTCATGAAGTTTCCTCAGTTTCAGTAAAACCCTGATTTTGTCATATTTTCTCAAATGGTTGCGCAAACGCACGCCAGAAAATATCAAGATTCTCAGGACTGAGACACGGACGTGTTGATGACGTGAGCATGTTACCTTGACCGACCAGGATTGGCTCTTTGGCTCGCAATGAGCCGGTCCCACGTATTTTCATGATTTGACCTAATTTGCGCAATTGCACGTATTAGGTCCAAAACTCTTCCAAATAATTTTAGAATTTCATAGAATGATCATCATTCGATCCCACGACCACCCAGGGCCGGTTTCATGACCCCTTGGTCGGGCCCTCACCCCTTCGTAATTAATTAGGTTTTATCGCCTAAGGCTCAGACGAGCATTTTTTTGGATAAATGATTAAACCAGCATTTAATCATTCTTTCATCAACAAATCACCAACTCTTCAAGGGGTCTTGGTATTTGCTCACGCGAGCATATGGACGCTACATGGTCGACCCACGGTCTCATGTAGACGGTCCTCCTTCATTCCATGGTTAAATTTTCAATAAAGTATCACTCAGTCATCAATTGATCAAATTAGGGTTTCTGAGTCCAAGGATCATAATTCCAGATTCGAACGCTAATAATTTTATGACGATCTCATGATCACCATTTTATTATACTCGGTTCGACTATCAGTATTCTAATTAATGTTTTATTTCGGTCACGCTGCCAATAATTCATCAGACGAGCAACACTTGCTCAGATGAGCAATATTTGCTCAAACCAAGGAATATTGGTTCAACTATCAATATTCAACAATTCATCGAATGAGAAATACTTGCTCACCTCAACGTGAGAATTACACCTCTGTCTCAACGGACACGTTCAATTCATGAGTTTCAGAACATTTTGCAGAATCATGTTCAACTCAGCAAATACATGGACTCATCGTCCCATGAAGTCAGCAACTGACTAAATACACGTCTGCCCTGCAGACTCCACGTTCACGAGACATCAATCGTGTCACTTGGGGGGATATCAACTAGGGTTTTGGTCTGGCGGTCTACGACACGTGTATTCATAAACACGATGGAATGTGAGAAAGTCGTGCAATCAGTTGAAGGAGTTAACAAAGTAGTGGATGGAAAATCGACCAAGTCTCCGCACGATGAGCAACTGGTTTCAAACACGATTTCCACTTCCCCATTCTTTGATTCCATCAACTGTCACACTTCATGGGATCATGGTGTCTACAATTCCAGCAATATAAATATGTCTCTGAATCATGATTGAAGACAGAACAACGATCTCACGTCTCACAGACAACACGAGATTAACTCAACATCTGAGTAATTACTCTCAACAGAGATTCAATCATTCAGAACTTATCTTATTCAGAATTCACAACACACCCACAATCTTTGATTACCATTGATTCCACACATTTCTCAGCTTCCCTCCTACAGATCAACCCATCCTCTCCTGTGGCCGAATTTACTCTGGAACGACCATTGTCTTGGTTTAGGCCGGAGTATTACAGATTGATCTCTCGAATTCAAAGCACTCCCTTCTTGCAGTGCATCTATGTGAGCTTGAACATTTCGCTCGGTTCAAGGAGTCTCCTCCGTACGGTCGTCTCCTCAATCCCGTGAAAATCATCAAATCGTTTTGCCCCATCTATAAATACCCTGTTAGAGAACTAGTTTTTACTTACCATAACTTACCTTCAAAATTTTGTTCTCATTGTGCTCGTTTTGGTCACAAGATCAATCAATGTGCCATCTTACAGCATAGACCTTTGGAAGATATCTATGATATATCGATGCATTCACCTGGCCCTGCTGATGATATATTTTGGCTAAAAAACCCTCCCATTCAAATCTGGAATCCCCAAGATAATACAGATGCGCATGGTGATATAGAGTCTGTTGAAAATTACTTGAATATTCCTGGCAACAGAGAAATATTATATGAATTATTCAGAGAAGAGCATCCAATATCTGTGAATCAAGAAACTGATATTCCAATTCAAGATCGTCCTTATGAAGTCTTAGGCCCGGTTACTTACAACGAAGATATGCCTTTAGCCTCTACTACAATTCTACGCAAGCGTACTTTCCCTTTTAATCTCCCTGAAAATTTCATTCCTTTGCATGGGTCGAATTATGAATCGGTTAGATTGGGTAACTCGGAGACTTATCGAGTTATCAACTCTATGGAACCAAACGAAGAAAACCTGGTTCTTGAATCGGAGCCAGTTCTTGCTCCGGTTAACCCGAATAGCCATATTCTTGTTCCGGTTCCTAATGTGGTCAAAAGAAGATTATCATTCTCCTCTTCTTCCTTTGAAGATGCGCAGGAAAACTTATCTTCTCCAGCTTCTGTAGGTTCTAGTTATGCTTCGTTCATTGCACCTCATAATAGCTCCATTCATCATAATTTGCATCCAATTCATCCATCTATTGCATCTCCTAAAACTCAGCCCAAGTCTTCATTTAAACTTGCAATTCCTGACTTTCCCTCCTCTTCATCATCTGAGGGATTGTGCATTTTGGTTTCGGATTCAGATAAATTGCTTCAAATCGATCAATATGGCTCCAATCTTAAGGTGCAGAAACGAGCAACGGATGATCTCTTACCAGTACCTTTCATTTTGGACTCCCCATCTGAGCAATTGGTCGAAATCCAGGAGACTTTGAACAAGGAAGAGCAGGCTCCTTCACAACAACTACCCCTGAAGAAGCGGAAGCCATAGGATTGTTGCAGGGAGCTATATGGACACTGGAAAAAGGATGGTCCAATTTTTTCCGCATTGAAGAAGATTGCAAAAATCTATATGATTATTTGAATGGAGAACCCTCTCAAATTGAATGGCAAAATCAAGCTCTTATGGATGAAGTAAAATGTGATTTCAACAAATGCAAAAACTTTTTGGGTTTCTTTTATATTCCTAGACTTGCAAATCAAGTGGCTGATACACTTGCTAAGGAAGCCAAAACCTTTGTTAATTTCGTTAATTGGGACAATAGTCCACCTATTTGTATCTTGCAAAACTTAAAAATAGATAAATCTAATGCAAGGTACAAGCATCATATCTCTACATTAGAAGGCTCTACTTTTCAAGATGTAAGGGTCCCTAACACCGTAAGTTAGTTTCTTTGAATAGATTTTAACTTACAAAAAGAAATAAAAAATATATAGAGGTTTAGCAAAAAAAAAAAAACATCTAGAAAAGTGGGGCCCACCTTTACATAGAGGTAGGCATTGATTTGCCTCTAGATAGTGGAGAAAACAAACATGTTGCTCACTTTGATCATCATATCTCTGACTGTTGGCTTAATTATTATTAAGATTTGTTCTATGGGTGTACTTGTGGGGTTTCCTGCGACTACAGTCAATGCTCAAACAAAAGGCTTACAAAAAATAGATCCAGGTAAACTCACCGATCCACATACTATACAACAAACTGGTTTAAGGTCAATGTCAACAGAACACACCCTCTGATCCGAATACAAATTCTGGCAAAAGTAATTTCATGCCGACACTGAAGAGATTTATACTGCCTTCTGGTGTCCCGTTAACACTTGCTTCTTTAGAGCTTCAAGGTACAAAGAAATTTGAGAATGTCTACTTTTTGCTTCTAGCAATTTTCCTTCCAAGTCTTCAACCTAATGAGTAAATTTATGAACACACAGTTACTGTAATGGTTCGTAGCTCCATAAATGAAAGTTTCCAAAAAAAAAAAAAAACATTTCATTTACCACGTTTTTCAAGGCAATCTCGTTCTGTCTATGCTCATCACACCTGATAAAACGGTACGAAAATTTACATTAACTTCCAAATTCTCACGTAAGCGCTGACATTTAAGTGTATGTACTGTGCATTATATAGTCAGCAAATAAGTGCACAACATAAAAGTGGATGACTGGATTCTTTGGGATTATTATAGGCATATGAGCATATGAGTGCCAGATGGATAGGAAACTGTTACCTCATGAATAGTTTCAAGTTCTCTTCACATAATTGATCAATCACTTGAGAATTTGAACCATCTAAAGAATCCCCATTTGTACAAGTACTACCCTGCAGAGTGATAATTTACGAATGTCAAGAATAATACGCTACATATATGTAAGTGTAAATTGTACCTAAGAAAGCTCTCAACCCCGCAAGAGATAATGCATACGAAATCACAAAGACGCATCTAAAACCAACCAATTCCTTAATTATAAATAAGGGAAGCAAGGGATCAGCATTATTTCCTTAATTATAAGAAAGGGAAGCAAGGGATCAGCATTATTTTGGATAGTAGGTTTGATATATGACCACTTACAGTTGCTGCTAACTCAATGATAGATAGTTCAGTAGATGAATCCGCCACAAGGGCAACTAGCGACGATGGATCACCATGAGAATGCCTGGCAATGCCAACTATGGGTGGTGCATTGCTAAACTCATGTCGAGCATTAGGGGTTGCTGCAAGTCCAATTACAGCAGGCTGATCTAAATATATCTCTTCAGAATAATTTGACAAGTCAATGTCATGCTGATAGGAAGGCCACTCCTGCCTACTAGGTTGTAGTGCAGTAGGTGATTCCTCATGAGAATTCATAGCAACACCAGCTATGTGTTCTGCATTGCCAATCGCATGCCGAACGTCAGCTATTGCAGCAAGTCCAGCGACAGCAGGCTGATCCAAATATATTTCTTCTACAGAATAATCTGACACATCAATGTCATGTTGATGGGAAGGCCACTCCTTCCTCAAACCAGCTTTTTTATTTCTATAAATTGGTTGTTTTCCGCTGAGCTCCTTCTGCCTACTACGAGTATCTGGAATTGGAGACCAAAATCCTGCCAAATGGCATTTATTTGCCCTGCATTATCCAGTACGGGTCATGCTTGAGAGTCTACAAGTAACATCAGAAATGTAAAATAACATCTACACATAGTAGACAGTATAACAGACCAGTATTTGAGGATCAGTTGTCTAAGCCAGGTTTCTAGCCTGAGAAACAGAGCCGATCTTTCAAAATCCTGTTGTCATGCGTGGGTTCAATAAAATTTGCTTCCAGAACACCTATAACGAATTCAATGAAGAAATAGATAAATATTTAGAATTCTCCGAAGAGATTGTCGGTAATATATTTAAGGCTGGAGTAATATTCCTACCCACAGCACACCTCCCTTTGCTGGAATGATCAGCAGTGACTTTCCAGAAAGGCTGAAGAGGTAAGAAAAAAAAAAAAAAGAACACGTTAATTACAATTTTCATAGGGTTTGTCAAGCTAGTTATTGAAAGTACGTAATAATCATTCAAATACACATACTCTAATAAGGCGATTCTTATGATAGACATTGAATCCAGTTACTCCAAGTAAAGGGGACTCTTTCACAAATCCCATTGTTGTTTCCACTGACACCTAAACATGGAAAAATTTATAGGTTGCCACCCATGAAAAAAGCATACAACTGCAAAATTGGCAAAGCCTCGTAGGAACTCGGCAAAAAGGAGAAATCAGGAGCAGGTAAAATAAGTTAGATTACATGCATGATGAATCTTCACTCAAAAAAGTAATCTAACTTATTTTTTCTACAAGGAGAAATCAGGAGCAGGTGCAAAAGTAGAAAAAAAAACTGAAAAATAAAACATTATTTCTTGACTTAACTCTACCGCTGAGCAAGCTGCAACGAATAAGTGAAACAAGAACAAGGATACCTAAGAAAACGCTTCCCCTAATTTCTGCAATAATAATTTTGTATCCTCAGGTCAAACAATTGAGATATCTGACCTCTTTTCCGGCGATCCCAAGTTTAGGTCTATACTTAAACACTTCTGTAACGTTGAGGTTCTCTGCAATGATATACTGCTGAACAGGTTTGCCCCTAATTATAATGTTGAAATCTGTAAATTTCCTGAGGTACAAAATTGAAGCATATGCCTGCAGAAAATTTTCTTGACCATATCATTTTTTTTTTTTGTAAAAACAAACACATGGACAGCCATCAGATAACGAGAAATGATATAAATTCGTACCCTCAATGAAAAACGAAATTGGTAAAATATATGAGATTTTAACTCATTGTGCACATATGATTGTCCTCTAGACACCTTTTCAGATGGATATTCATCTCGTAAACAAATATCCTGCAAGTTAAATACCATTATATGGAATTTTAAAATCATACATTGACTGAATGACAATATCACACTCTGAATTACCTCCTTGTCATTGTTGAAATCTAGTTCCATAAATCCATCATCATCAGGCCATAAATTGTATATGATAATCTTTGTTCCACAAACTCCAATATCATCAAACTGAAAAGGTGAAAAGAACATAGAATGCATTTTTCTTCGTCGGTATTCCAAGAATGTTTTCAACAACCGTACTACAAAGTTAGTCATATTTGATTAATAAACGGAAAATTTCTGTAGCATGATAAAAAGGTGGAATGCTTATGGAATTTCATCAATGAGCTTGTACCTAAGGAGCCTTTATAAAAAAAAAATTTAACCGATGCATGGCACTAAAATTACTTAGGATAACCACTACAAAACCATGATAAAGTTTAAGATGAACTTTTATTCATGTTAATGATCAGAGGAAGGAAAAAAAAGATCGATTTCGCACCATGTTAATGATCAGAGGAAGGAAAAAAAAAGATCGATTTCGCACCAAGTTTAAGATGAACTTTTTTATTCATGTTAATGATCAGAGGAAGGAAAAAAAAAGATCGATTTCGCACCATAAAGATTCTTCAGAAATTCGGGGGTTTCTATGTGGGATCTGAACTTAATTAAAAACACCATCTTTTTTATGCAAACTATGGACTGAAGAAATTAAGATCATCTGTCAATGGGTATGGTGACTTTATGACGAAGCTTCAAATATTCAATGTACCTGTTGATTAAAAACACCATCTTTTTTATGCAAACTATGGACTGAAGAAATTAAGATTATCTGTCAATGGGTATGGTGACTTTATGACGAAGCTTCAAATATTCAATGTACCTGTTGCATAAGTTCATTTTGCGAAGCAAATGGTGACCACTCAAGGATAAGATTCAAGTTGCTAGACCAGTCATCTTCTGAACCATATACTATTGAATGGGCCTGACTTCCACTGATTTTGAAATGCACCTGCATCGTTAACACATAAGAGTTATAAAGTAGGGTGGATAACAACAACTAATATTAAGAAAAGACCACTGAAAAATGACTGACCATTGGAATAATCACATCATCTTGCCCAGTTTTCCGCAAAAAAGTGTATGAAAGAAGACCTATGCTTTGAGTTACGTGGCTAGAAAACAAGAAACAAAACACATTAACGGTGTTAAGAAATTTATGAAAGATAAATACTAGAATATATGGTATTATACAAAGATTGATATGCCAAACATGACCAACGTCCATAGGTTATAGAGATATCACCGTACAAGTGAAACCATTATAAGAAGTTATAATCTTACTACCTTCCACGAACCGCGCGGCTGAAAGCAATCACATCAGAACCCAATCGCATGGTACTTGTCTTAAATCCATTACCATTTGCAGAATGTTTACCCTTATTCTGAGTAAAGAACACATAATAACAAGAACAAGAAGACATACTAGATATTGACATTCGAAGATGAAACCACTAATAAACTTTGGAACACAAGAAACAATTAGCTATCATGTCTACGCAACGCAAATCTGACTACAAATCCTTCTGTAAAAGTCCAAAGCATCATATAGTACCTAACTTCTGCTGCAATAATCTCTAGATTCTCCACCTCTCACAATCTATAACGTATCAGAAAATGACTATTTACCTTTCTACTACATATTGAGGGACTGGGCCTTGTATATTTTAGCGAAATAGATTGGGAAATGGTTCTTCCAAATGTCAGCTCAAAGATAGTCATAAGGGATGCCAGAAAACTTACACTGTCCAATAGTTGTGTTTGCCTTCTTTGAGGAGTACCCCAAGCTCATACATTGTCGCATAGACTCCGGATCCATTCCCCCTCTGTTATCTTCACAAGAACATCACCAATCTTAGGATTTCATAAACTAAGACTTCTTATACTAGTACAAGTTTACAACAGAATGGAAAGAAGAACATTGTACCTAAGAAAAGCAGGGCGGAGGAATTGTCCCTCTTATTCCAGATTTCATCAACCTTCACAAAAGTAGCACCATTGCTGATCTGTTTGCAAGAATACGGTTAGCAACTAGTTACACACTGTATGCAATAAGATGTCAAGAAACAAATTACATTATAATTTTAAGGAATTCATATAGAAATCAATTTATGTGAATCTACTGCTCAGAGGAAACGGCAGCATATCATGGTCGTGATGTGTGCCCCATGGGCAGCGTATTTAGGATCTCAATCAAATAGCTCTAATAGGTTTCCCCAATTTGATTACCTCGTCAACAGCATTGTCTAATAGCTCTGCTACAGCTGCATCAAAGAAACCACAATTTTACATTAATGTACTCCAACACTGTTTTTATACCAAACATTTTATCATGTCAAACAAAATCTGTATAAAGAGGAATAAAATAAAACAGAAAAATAACCTCCGAAAGCCCATTTGTGAGAAGTTGCATTCGAGTGAAGAAACTTTGGATGAACACGAGCATGCTCTAATTGACCTGCATACGAAAATAAAATCATAAATCTTCAGCTCTGATTCAAACTGGAAACAAATAGGAATTTAAGAACAATCCACCGAGGGAGATAATAAAGAGATAAAAACCTTGAGGATGAGCAGATTTGGTGTGTTGAACTTGATAATCCCCTGCTTTCCAAAAACTACGACATACCGATGTTTGATTTTGTGATTCATGATTAGAAACCTCTACTGCAACAATAGACTGCATCTGCAATGGCTTTTCTTCTTGTTGTTGGCTTTCATTTCACTTCTTCTTCTTCTCCTTCCCCATTACCATCATCATCATCACTACTATTCATAAATTCTACTACATCAGCAGGATTGTGGACTATCTTTTGTTGGAGAAAAATGAGTTAAATAAAAATGTTTTGGTCTTGGTGTGGGTTGATCAAGTGACCTATGGGTCCAAGGATACTTGATCATTTTATGAGTGAATGATTCTCTCTTTAGTCCCACATAGGGTATAATAAAGAAGAAGCTCCAATATATAATCATATTCTTATGGATATGTTATAAAACAATGTGAGTGGAGCGGGTAGGCAAAAATACATATTTTGACCCATGCGATAAGCGTGTATGCTATGGGTAAATTCTTTTAAAAAAACACACGAGAAGCAATTCTTTTTATTATCTTCTTCCTTTGTTAATTCAAATTATATTGGGCAGTCTTATCCTGGACACATCTTCGCATGGGTCAAAATACATATTTTGACCCATGCGATAAGCGCGTATGCCATGCACCAAGTCCCTTTTCTACACGGATTTCTTTTTTTTTGGCGAGTTTTCTTTAGAAAATTAATTCCAAAATTAATTCTTAAGAGTTTTATTTATGGGTAAGTTCTTTTTACGTGTTTTACTTGTTTCTGAAGAAAACCAAAACCTAACTTGATTTTCAAGTATTTCATCCTATAAATACAACTCGAAATTCTGTTTTCAAAACACACAAGAAGCAATTCTTTTTATTATCTTCTTCCTTTATTTGTGCGGCGTTTTTACTTTCCATCCTCGTTGCTGAGTTCGAAGAGAGGGTAACTTGCGTTGTGCTAACTCAAGTTATATCGGGCAGTCTTATCCTGAACACATCTTTGCATGGGTGAAAATACATATTTTGACCCATGCGATAAGCGCGTATGCCATGCACCAAGTCCCTTTTCTACACGGATTTAGCATTACTCAACTCGAGTATACCCGCAAACTAATGTGTTAAGGACAACTTATTGAACCTGTGATTCTGCCCTCGTCAAGTTATTTCGGTAGAGTTGTTTCGGATTAGTTCTTTAAATATTATTTTGATACGTCTAAAGTGTTGTTCATTGTTGCAAGATTCCAAGATCTTTTGCGACATCACTTATTAGTGTTTTTCGCGAAAGTTTTTGATTTTCTAGATGGCGCAAAAAGGTTTTACTTTCGGATCACATTTGACAGTGGAGGTATATGTTTAGCGTTTGAAAAAGCAACATTTTACCATTTTTGGCCTAAAAACTAGACAGCCATTAACTTCGAATGCCAGAACCAACAGTTATTACCCCTCTTTGGTTCGTATACTGACTTATATCGTGGTGTACAATGCCTACATCTGAATCAATCCAAGATAGGGCTTGAAATTAGGTACGTCACTGGGGTTGTATACCCACCTTTAGGATTGGGTGCACAAATTACTTTTTAACCAGTAGTGAAAGAGGAAAAGGTGCTTGCACACAAATAGCGTGTCTTGCAAGGAAGCGTGTTATACTGTGTACAGAACTGACGACTTGAGGTGACTGTCCGCTTGGATTTCACAGGGTTGTTTCTCCGGTTTCTTTTCCTTCTTTTTTTTTTTTTTTTGTGCTATGCCAGAACGAGTGATGCTACGTTTACAACCGAAAATCCCGGGGCTGAATGTCGTGTGAGACAACCCCTGAGACCCGCTGGAGCCAGTAGGAGGAGGGTATATGGGGCGCTCTGAGATTTGTGTCTACCGGGAAATTTCACGGGATTTCAGCCCCTGTAGACTTAATATTATTGTGCCAGAACTGACGACTTGAAGTGACTGCCCGCTTAGATTTCACAAGACCGTTTCTCTGCTTGTAATAATACGTGGGAAAAAATGGATTTGAGGAGGGAATTAAAATTCTAGACAAGGGATTGACTTCTTGAAAAAGAGATGAAATGGCTAATTTATCCTTTATCTCACAATCATCAAATAATAAAAATCAGAATTCATTTTCTTCCTAATTCTAAGATAATACATAAGAACGGAAGTGACAATTCATTGTCATAAATCATAAACGTAGGGAACCTCATCAATGAGTCCACGTCACTACTGTGATCATGAAAAACCATTCAATTCTCATCCAAATTTATCATCATCTTTGACTTGCACTTTTTATGTTTATGGTTCAGATGTTATATCTCCCGTTAACATAAAATCAATCCCCTTCGATGGGAATGACCCATCTGTCGTCCATAATAACAAATGTGCTAAGCTTTGTGTCCACTCTCTTTGAAGATTGAAATAATATTTTGCTTTGTCATCATATCGATAGCATATTGATTTGTCAGACTGATTTTGATTTGTAGGGATTTCATATTGAATTTAAAAGCTCAAGCTTCAACGGTGCTTTATGCTAATGATCTGATTAACAATTTCGTGAAAGCTGCAGGTTATTACTTTTTCTTTCTTTTTTAATTAAAGTGTGGTTAGATTACATAGGGTGGGGTTTGCATTTCAAAAATAATTCCTCTTTATCACTTAGATTGACTTTGACCATATATTGACTAAAATTTTGTTCATTTTTATCCTTCTTCAAATCCAATCTTTTCCTCCTATTAATATGACTCATTTTTTTTCAATAGAAAATGAGAGAATTTTATTTTTAAGGTTAAGATTTAGGAATGGGTAACAAAAATAACGTCCCTATCTATCTATGCTTAGATAGTTTATAATTAGGAAAAAATATATGGTTTGGTCCAGAATCCCATCCAAATAGACTAGTTAGTCCATACCCATTCAACTAGGTACAAATTAATCATTTATTTATTTGAAACATGAAAAGTACACTAATAATCCTTATGATTTATAATTTTGTCCAAATATTTGCAATTTAGTTACAATGATTCATAATGATATCAACAATTTTAAATAATATAAAAATAATTAAAAAACAATCGAAAAATAATTTATCTTTCGAACCGCTCGTCCAAAATTCACAAACTTTATATATTCATAAAACTCTTTCCGAGATCTATAAAAAGTATATTCATATGACTATATGATTTTAATTTTTAATTTTTTTTTATTTACGCTTCACTATATCATGTGTACAAAAAAGTACACAAGCACAAAATTTTCAAAAGTTTATGCAGTCATTTTTTCACATGTGCACCACTTTGTACACACCTATAAAACATGCAAGAAATTGGTCATTGATATCCATACTCATCCTACTTTTTCATGGAAATTACATTGATGCACCAATATGTACACCCCCGCAAAACATGCATAAAATCGATCATTTATAACCACACCTTCTTTTCATGGGAATTACACTGGTGCACCAATATGTACACCCTTGCAAAACATGCATAAAATCGATCATTCATTACCATACCTGTAGATGGGGAAAAACGATTTGCTGGTTTTTCAGGGAATTGAAGAGACGGACGTGTTGTCGAGACTCCTCAACCGAGCAAACTGCTCAACCTCACACAGATGCACTGCAAAGGGAGTGCTTAGATTCGAGAGATCAATCTGTAGGACTCCGGCCTAAACCAAGTCAATGGTCGTTCCAGAGTCAATTTGGTCATAAAGAGGGAGATGGGTTGATCTGTAGGAGGGAAGATGAGAATTGTGTGGGATCAATGATGATCAAGGATTGTGGATGTGTTGAAGGTTTCTGCAAGTTTTCTGTGAACTGTTGAGTTCAAAGTAAGTTCTGTTGTCCTGTATCAATCATGGATCCAAAGACTTATTTATATTGTCAGAATAAACACATTGATCCCTGTAAGTGTGACGGTTTCTTGAGTGAAAGAGTGAGAAAGTGGGAAATCGTGGTAAAATCAGTTCAAGGTCGTGCGGAGACTTGGTTAACCGTCCACTCACTACTTTGCTAACTCCTTCAACCGTTTGCACGACTTAGTCACATTTCTCATCGTGGATGAATCCATGTGTCGTAGGCCGCCAGACCAAAACCCTAAGTAATATCCCCCCATGTGACATGATTGATGTCTCATGATTTGTGAAGTCTGCAAGGCAAACGTGTATTAATTAGTCAGTTGTTGACTGATTAGACGATGGGTCTAAGTTTTGTTGAAGTGAGCATGAGTGACGAATGCTCAGTGATTCATGCATTGAACATACGTGTTCTTATGTTGATATTGCTCGTCTGAGCAAATACTGTTAAATTCGAGCAACTGAGCAAGTATTGCTCGATTCGACGAATTACTGAATATTGATAGTTGGATCAATATTCGAGCAACTGAGCAAGTATTGCTTGATTCGACGAATTACTGAATGTTG
The DNA here is from genome assembly GCF_003573695.1 of Papaver somniferum. NCBI lineage: Eukaryota > Viridiplantae > Streptophyta > Magnoliopsida > Ranunculales > Papaveraceae > Papaver > Papaver somniferum. The sequence goes on along the minus strand of NC_039360.1, from coordinate 154,511,566 downwards.
ATAGATTTTGATCAATATTCGAGCAACTGAGCAAGTATTGCTCAATTCGAAGAATCACTGAATATTGATAAATTACTGAATATTCATAGTTGGATCAATATTCGAGTAACTGAGCAAGTATTGCTCTATTCGACGGATTATTTATTGGTAACGTGACCCAATAAAATATTAATGAAAATATTGGTAGACTACCAAATATTATATGATTAATCCAGATGTTGATTGCTGGATCAACATAAGTTTATTAGTGTTTGAACTTTCTCAGAATGATGATTTATGAAGCGTTTGTTCGAAACCCTAATTTTTGATCAGTTGTTCGTTAATTGATGAATTGCTGAAAATAGGTCATGAGTGAGGGAGGGACCGATCATATGGGATGACGGACGACCATGTGGTGCCCAAGTGCTCGAGTGAGCGCGCACCAGGGTCCTTAGTTGACCGGTTGGTGAAAGAATGATGATAAAATGCCGGTTTCATCATTTATTAAATAGTGCCCGTGTGAGCGTCAGGTGATAAAACCTAATTAGGGAGAAGTGAGGGACCGACAAAGAGGGCATGAGACCGTCCCTTGGTGGTTGTGGGACCAGCTGATGTCCGTTTGAGCAAACTCCAAGTTGGTTGGAAAGAGTTTGGACCCAATATGAGCAATTGTGCAAACTAGGTCAAAATCGTGAAAACGTGTGGGACCGGCTCCTTGCAAGCCTTAGGGCTTCCCTTGGTCGGTCAAGGGAGCATGCCCGTGTCACCATAATGTTCGGTATTTTCCGGTGTATGTTGGATTTTTAGAAGAGTTTGAATCTTTGATTGAAATTCTTGATTTTGCTCGAATGAGCAATGTAGGACTTTGCTCGCTTCATCAATTTTTGAGAATATTAAAATAATAATATTTTAATATTTTTCGTGAATAGCCTAGTTGGTCATGTGACCATCTGACCTTTTGGCTTTTTCATGGTTTGAGCAATATTTAAGAAAATATGAAGAAACCATGACTTTTGCTCAAACTAATGGAGTTTCATGAGATGAGGGAAATAATAATTATGAAAGACTAGTGTTTGTAAGGTGTGGGACCGGACACGTCTATGGCATGGCCGGCCGGCTAGGTTGCCCAGTCCCGCAACACCTTTCCGTATTTTTATTATTTTTCATGAAACCGTGAAAATATGGAGAAACCATGAGTTTTGCTCAAACAAGGAAAAATGCTAGAATGAAGGAGTTTTCATGAGTTCATGAAAATAATAAAATAATATAAAATAAAGGAAAAAGACGCGGGGGACCGGCCACGGCGGCATGACTGGCCGGCCGGTGGGCCCGGTCCCCTAGGCGTCACTTTTATTATTTTAATATTATTTTCTCTCTCCTATTTTGTGTAGGATTCCTCGTTTGTCCATATTTTCGAATGCTCGTTCGTGCATTCGAGTGCTCGGTCATGCATCATTGTCGAGTACACTGGTCATTCTTGGGGCTTACTCAGTGATGGTCCAGATGCCCGGTTATTGAGTATTTATTACTAATTTACGAAATTCAGTGGAGAATGGTTCATGAAATTGAGTAATAAAGGTGAGTAGTTATTTATTATCAATCCATAGGATCAGCCGTGGATTCGACATGGATTCAGAATAATAAAATGAGCATTACCATTCCATGGGATCGTGGATTCGACCATAGAATCAGAGTAATAAAATTATCTATTACCATTCCATGAGATCAGCCGTGGATTCGATCATGAAATCGGAATAATGAGATAAAATAAATTATTTTCTAGGAATTCAGTGGTGAATGTCACGGCAAAATTAATCAATTGTAGAACCGAGATATGAGATAGTTGAAGCATCATACTCGTTCTGAAAGGTGCATAGTCAGGGAACAATCGTGCAGCGTTGTTAACGTCCTGAAGGCATTTAGCCCCCTCAACAAATAATTATGTAGTAGAGCCGCCTGAATCTATACACAGTCTCTCTACATAGTCAGGGAACAACGAGTATCGCCGACGTCCTGAAGCCGTTTTATCCCTATCAACAAACAATTATGTAGGAGGACCGCCCAATCATTCTTCTATGTAGAGGCGGGTCTCTCTATGTAGTCAGGGAACAACGAGTGTCGCCGACGTCCTGAAGGCGTTAAGCCCTCTCAACAAACAATTATGTAGGAGGACCACACAATCATGTTACTCTACATAGAGGTTCATGATGAAATGCGCAGCATCGAGCGCTCAGCTAGTGGGAGGCCTTTTGAGAATCATATTCATCATGGCTCTGAGAGGAACTCGATCAGAGATCGTGAAATGGTTCACGGATCGTAGATCATGAATCGTCACATGCGTTCCTGAAGTCGGGTTAGAAACATGCAGTATCATGATTTTACGATTTTGACCTTTGTCTAAAATCCACTATCAACATTAAGTCCTTTGCTTAGTGAGGGACAGTCATGTTCCGCATTAAGCATTAGATGGTGATTTTCCAGTCGACGAGATAAGCAGTTGAACTCGGTCGCATAAAGGTATTTTTAGAATCCTCGATTTACTCCAATGGTGTCATGTACGAGCAAATGCTCAGGTAAGGACCCTGACAGTATGATAGAGCGTCATCCCGTGAGCATGGAGAGATGAGGCATTGCTGATTTGGTCAGTCAAAAGTCCAACTTTGGTCGGTTTAGTGTTTACGGGCCCGAGCCCAAAAAGGAAATCCATATTTTATTAGGTTTTGGAAATAAAATTGATATAAAAGGGAAGAAGCCCTAATTTTTTTTTTAATTTTCGATTGACCGACCACTCTCCCTCTTCATCACCTTCACGTCTGCGAGAAACAAAGAAGCTGTCGGAGCTCCCACCTCCGGCGACTGTTGACTCACCGCTGGTCGAATTTCGGTGACTGCACCGACCAGGTAATTTTTAATTTTTTAATTTTTTTTGCTGCGATTTCATGAGTTTTTCATGAATTTTTCAAAACAAAATTTCACAGGTATACATGCATGTGTTTGTTTTATGAAAAATTGTTTTAGCTAATACACGCCCGTTTGTTCGTTAGTCTGGGAAACTGGCAATAATCCATAATATGAAAGAAGTACATAAATCCTTGAATGAATATGATTCAGTTATAGTAGATAAAATTTTGTTTACGTGGTTTCATAAAAAAAATTTACTTTCAAAACATGAATTTTTCACACAAATACCTTTAGATTTGTACGTATAGTTCGTAGTTAAAGTAATAAACAATAATCCTAAGATATTTTTGAAATAGACCTGCACTTCATGATAAAATTTTGTGTGTGAACTTTCAAAATTTTATTTGGAATAAGTGGACCTTTGCAAAAATAGAAAAGACCCTCGTTTGAGCAAAATAAAGTTTTTTTTTTATTATTAACTCACGTAAAAAAAAAAAATTATTTTCTTTAAAACATACGTGAGTTTTTTTTTTATTCTTGATAAAAAAAAATCAAATAGCAATTCTTAGTAATTGTTAGGGATAAATAATTGTATTTTATGATTTTATGATGTGTGTTTGCGGCATAAAATCATGGATCACATGAAGAGTTTATATGAATTGTTTATAGTTTCGTGAAAAGTAAGTGTCGACTCTTGAATGATAATTTTTGCTCGTCTTCGCAGGTTTGAAGGAGTGAGCAAGATTTTCGAAGTTTTACGTTATTATCACTAAGTTCGTGAACCGTAAACAGGTAAGAGTTAAGGATTATCATTTTCGTAGACGCTGGTGCGAGCATCATAATTATTACATTGCTTTAATTCCATTGTGTTGATGAAATTCGTGTATGAATGTCACAAAAACATTCGCAGAGATGACTGATTCCCGTGGTTCCGCTTCTGAAGATGATGTTTCTAGAGAGAAAACTTCCAGAGAGGATGTTTCTACAGACGCGTCTTCTAGAGATGATGATTCTTCCAGAAATGATGGTTTTGGGACTTCTAAGGAGAAAGAGGAAGCTCCTAAAACCAAGAACATCCCAAACACTGATGACGAATTCTTCGTGTTCCTGTATAGAGCCGAAAAGCGTCCCTCAGGTTCCTCGTTTCGGCTGCTCATAAATCCCAGGAGTATTATTCATAACAAAGTAGTATCTCCTCAAGCGATAATTAGGTTCCGTTTGAGTGGGAAACACTATTTGGGTTCACACGTGGAACTTAAGCTTTCTCGAAATCCCCTGACACATTTATCTGGATGGGCAAGGCATATGTTGGGTTATAGTCGTGTAAGGACCATGTTGGATCGTGCACAGGTGACACGAGCTATTCGGGATGCTGGGGATTTGATCATTCATCACGACATGCCAGGTATGGTGGCTCTGCTTGCTCGCTGGTGCGTTCCTACTCATACTTTCATATGCAGATGGGGAGAATTCACCATCACTTTAGAAGACGTAGTCGCTTTGTTGCATCTCCCAATTACTGGCAATTTCCCTGAAGATCTCTCAGCAGAGGAGAATGTGATATCTGACGTGTTGGAAACTACAATGCATGAATTCAACAAGTCACCCAAAACTTGCTATGCTCAATAGTTGAAGCATTGGTGGCCGAGAGATGAGGTTCCTGAAGAACCTGTCGATAGTCCCCTGACCACCGCTGCTTTTTTGTGCTTTGTGGCTCTCCAGAGATGTTCTTGAAGATAACGGACATTGTTTGAAGCCATTTGTGATTCTTTTTGCCATAAAGATGGCCAAAGGTGAGAAATTTCCTATTGGCAGTCTGTTTTTGGGTTCACTGTTTTCCAATTTAGACTCCTTAGTCATAGACTCCAGTATCTCCAACGGCTTCATGAAAATTGAAACATATGCTAATACTATGTTCCTCCAAGCTTTGATGTGGGAGCACTTTGAGAAGTATGCACCGATTCCTCGTAGCATCTTGTAAGGGACAAAAATAGACACTCGCCATGCTTTCCTTGAGAAAAATAATGCCAGGATCATGCGTTGCTCGACAAAGCAACCACAACAGAAGACACATCTCACCGATGTTTTGGACATCGAGTCTGAGTTTGATTTTCTCCCTTGGGTGTCGGTTCCTCCGCTCTTCTCACAATTGATTACTTTCAATACTGCTGAAGAAAATACCATATTGAAAACTGGCACCAGTTTGAGTGATGGAGAGAAATCTTTTATATTGAGTTGCACTCCTGGTTACTTACTGTCAGTAATGCATGGATAATTTCAAGTGGAGGAATATAACATTGATAGAGCAGCTCGACAAATGGGTCTCGATCAGTGCACTCCAGGTTATCGAGTGAATAAGCCATCAATTGAGCATTTGAAGGCTCACCTGGATTGCACACACGTGGAAGAAAATGACTATTTCTTTCCTTGTTCTGACCGAGCTACTTATGCGACTTCGGGTTATGTAGACTTCTGGCGTCATCAACTTGAGCGTTTGCACAAGTTTACAATGGATGTTAAGTCTCTGGTACGAGAGTTTCCTCCTGCTGATGTGATTTCTGATCGACCAAGGTTGAAGCATCTCTCTAGTGGTGATAAAATAAAAACGCCTCCAGAATGTTCTCAGGTTAGTTTTCTCCTTATGATTTTGGTGAATGCATGATAACTACATATTAATTACTTTATTGTCTTTGTTGTAGAATGGCCATGTTGTGAGATCTCGAACTCATGTAGACTTTTCAGAATTTCAAGAAAGTCCCTAGGGTGGAGAAAGCAGGAGCAGAACATCTTATAGGATGATACCGAATAATGTGAAGTCTCCAGCCATTTCTTTGGTGAGTTGTTAGCACTTCCCTTATCATCCTGAGTTTCCTTTGCCTGTGTAATTAGGATCCCAAAAGAGTATTGTTAATTTGTTTCAGAATTTTGCTCCATCGGTCATTGACGGTCTTCATCTTACCTCTATTGTTGTTGACGCATCCAGGAGGAGATTGTTGTGGAAAGACAGCACGGTCAGGCCGTTCATTCGTCTTCAAATAGTGATGAGAAAGAGAACCTTCAAGAATCAGGACCATATGGTGGTAATAGTGCTCCCAGTGTTGATGCCAACTATATTAATCCTTCGAATGACTTGGAATCCCCTCAAGTAAGTATCCATCTCATATTCTCTTCATAAAAGTATAATATTGATGATTTTTTGAATGTATGAATGAGAATCCATCCGAATGAATGAATATTTTTAGTGAAATACGTCGTCAGAAAATTTCAGACCTCAGTCTTTTAGCAAAAACGCCGTAAAATCTTCATCCAATGTCAGATTTTCGCGATCTACCCATGTATTCTTATGCACAGGAAATTTCCAAGCTCTATCTAAGAAACTTTTTAAGTTTTGAGCATGTTTAGGGGCCTAAATCAGCAAAACATTAAACTTCCAAGAGACCTTCAGGAATTTTTCAGCTGGCATGTAGTCCAATGTTTTGGCCGAAACTCCTTACTCGTTTATCCAATTGCAATGAAATTTTTATATGTTGTAGAAAATATGTATATGAAGATAATGGTATATGAATCAACCTTATATTTCTTACCAATTGCTCCCAGTTCGTCGTCTTATACATGGCAGTATAAAATCTCTCTAGACGAGTTTGTTGAAAAACGCGTTTTAATGACTTCCAACTATTTGCTCATGTCTTGAATGCATAATAAAGAACTTGGATAGTGTTGGTTCACTTACATGATGGAATTTATGATCGCCTTTGGTTTCCATGCTTGAATTGCTCTAATCTCATGTAATCTTCGTATCAGGTACCAAATGCCGAAGTTGAGAATAATAGAGCGGATGATGATTCAAACCATATGGTGAATCAAGTTGATGATGTCACCATCTCTTCACCTCAATGCCATGAAAATATTTCTACTGAAGTTGTCGAGGAGAATGAAGCTCAAATCATCGTTACTTTAGAGATAGAAACACCGAACCCAGAATGGAAGAAACTGCTCAAGAGACTGCTCCAATAATTGAGAATCGCATAATAGTGCATGAATACCCTAATGCAGGGATTATTTGTGATCCTCCATTAGGTGAGCCAATTCCATATCACTCATTAGTTGGTGGATTCAGCGTTCCCATAGGGTATGCTGACATGTATGAGAAGTTGTGGAAAATGTATGGTCACATTGTTGTCACCAAGGATCCGAAACGCAGTTACTTCTTGACAATGCAAGTAGGAAATATTTTGCGTGTCATAGATGATGTAAGGACCAGGCGACAAGTACTGTTACTCAAGATGTACTCTTTGATTGGGAGTACAACTTGAAGAAATCTGAAGAACTTGGCTTCAACTTGAAGTGGCTTCGTCAAAGGATCAACACCATTAAGGACGCTGTAGAGAATAATATTCCTTTTACCAGTGATACTGTGGTGGAGAAAATGGCTAAGATTGCTGAATTGACTGAAAATTTGGAGTTGGAGAAAGCGCCCTGCGAGTCTTGGAGAATGCAGAGAAGCATAAATCTTACTTTGCCGACTTCCTTTAGTTTTCTTTCCACAATCTCTTGAACCTTGAACTTCTGAGAGATGTGAGGTTTTATTTTGGTTTTGAATTTTTTTTGATTGGTTTTGAATTAGTGAGTGATTGAGGATTTTCTTCTTGGATTCGATAGAGATTTTTTAAAAAAATAAGGAACTTTGATAAATTGTTGAATTCAAATACCGAATGCAAGAATTGCAAACTCCTAGAGAAATTCAAAATACATGTGAAAGAAAATCCTAAAGTGAAAATGTTAAGTGCTTTGAGAATTCATGCCTTGAACACAAAACGCCTTGGGACGCTGAACGTTTCATGTGTCAAAAGCCTTTAGCCAATTTTCGTGAATCACTGGCACACTTGTGTTGCCCTTCATGTTAGCCAATTTGTATTAGCCTCCAACTACTGGCTTAGCAATCATAAAAGGTCCTTCCCAGTTAGAACTTCTTGTGGAATGGAGATTATGCTTAGTTGCCTTGAGAACTAAATACCCTTCATGAAATTTGTTAGGCTTCATTGCCCGTGCCATGAATATCTTCTGCTGGTTCGGAATTCCTCGTATGGTGGGATTCCATGTTGGTGGAGCTTTCCAATTCTGCGGCACATGTGGACACTCGTGCAAGGGAGAATATTTAGGATATTGATTGTGAAATTCAGTCATTATTCCAGCAACGACTATGTTAGTGAGACGATGGATTCAGAGAGGTTCCGCTTCCAACCATATGGTGAAATATTGCTAAGGCGAAACTAACCACTCATAACGTTTGATGACAACTGAGTTATGAGTAAGATCAAGTCCCCGGGCTAGAGTAGCATATTTGAAAGTTGGTAATATAGGCGCATGACGGGGAATGAGACTTGCCTGAGTGCGGAACCTTTTGACGAATTCATGTGCGCTTTCTTCAGGTTTTTGTGTGAGTTCCATCAAGGCTTCGACTTTTCCCAGATGTTCGAATGGTGGATGGTCCTCCACTTCTTCCGAGTCAGAGCTTTTTTCAACAGAAAAATGTGCAATCGAAGGTATTGTATTACCTTTTCACCATGAATCCATGAACATCCAAGGATCATGTCATACCCTGGATCTTCTCTAATTATGTGAAACTTGGTTTTTGACCAGGTTTCTCCGAATTTCATTCTGAGGATGATGTAACCATATGCATCTCTAGATATTCCTTCGTGATCTCTGACTGAGACAGGAGCGTGAGTGGCTTCTTGTCGAGTAATGCCTGCAGCTCTGAGAGTCTTCAAAGGGATAATATTGACGGATGTGCCAATATCGATTAGCACTCTTCTGAATTCATTTCCTTTGAGATGTAATGTGGTGAGTTGTCCCCAGTCATACATCTCTTTGTCAGTGACTGGAGGTTCAGGGAGTACTTCCGAAATAGATAGACGTTTCCCGGACACTACATGGTTCAGAGCCGTGAACAGGTTCTCCCTTTGAGACTTTGACAGATAAAGCAATTCGTAGGAATGCTCGATTAATGATTGAACTGCTTCTTTGAATGGTTGTTCAAAGATTCCAAAGTTCTGATTGGGAGAGGATTCTTGTGCACTCCTTCAGTCCCAAGTTCTCCTGAGTCAGCCTTTTCCTTGAATATGCGTTTCAAGGTTCCGCAATCACTGGTCGGATGACTGGCATACCTATGAAAGCGACAGTAACGTGGACTCTCCATTTCCTCATCTGTTGGCTCTCTTCTGACAGGAGGTAAGTTGATCGCACCATCTTGAATCCAGACTTCCAAAAACTCGATCACCTCTTCAATAGGGAAAGAAAAGTTTGGCGCTTCCTGATCATTTTGTTGACGCTGAGCCGGCGCTTGTGCATTTCGAGTCTGTCTGTCCTTCCTTGGTGCTTTCGTGAGCATTCTTATGTTGTTGCGCATCAGCCTTTCTTTTGCCTCCTTCGGCAACATTCATGGAAGGTTGAACATTGTACTATTTGTTGACTAAGCGCCTGATGCTGGTTCGATGTCTCGTGGCTCCTAAGTTTTGAAAGTTTTTGTTCTTTCCAGCATAGATGGAGCAGTAGTTGTTGATCGCTTGGCTGCTTCATGGAGCTCTGAAAAAGTCCGGAACCTGAGATTTTCCAGAAAGGCTCTGTAAACTGGAATCATCATGTTGATGCACAAGTCCACCAACTGTTGTTTAGTAACGTTAGGGTCATGACAATCCAAAGCTTGGATTCTGAACCTTTTCACATATTCATTCGGATGTTCAACATTCTTCTGAGCCATTCTTCCTAAGTCAGAGAGAGTAATCTGCTCAGAGACAAAGAAATATTTCCTGTAGAAGGCATTAACCATATCTCCCCAACTAGCGATGCTCCCTGGCGCTATGTTGTTATACCATGTGTATGCTCGTCCTGTCAGAGATTTTGAGAATTCTTTCAGACGGACAACATGATTGTGCTCGTGTTCTCCTAATACCTCTAGGAATCGAGAGACGTGTTCTCGAGCGTTCCCTGTTCCGTTGTACAGCGTAAATGTTGGAGAGGTGTAACCTTTAGGGAGAAGGATTATTTGCATAGCAGCAGGGTATGGAGGTTGATAACGATGGACAGATGGTCCATTGCCTTTTCCGCGAGTCTCCATGAAACGTTCCAGATATTCACGAGTGATGAAACCTGCAGACTCCTTCTCTAGTGGATTTTCTGCAGTTTTGGAGACTTCATCATCATCCACCACATGGATTGGTGAAACTTCAGGGTCGACTTCTTTGGATTTTCCTTTTTCTGACCCTTCTTTAGTTTTCTCTGACATTTTGTCTGCCAGAGTTTTGAGATAATTGCATAGATCCTTCTGAGTAGCAGCCATATCAGTTTGATTTTTGGCGAGAACTTCCTGGACATTCATGAGATCAGCGATGGTGGGCGGATTGACTTCTTCGGGATGCCGGCCGAAGAGAGGATAATTTTCAACGTTGGTTTGAGGAGGAGTGGTACCACCATCGTTGCAAGAAGGAATGGTTTCTAGAGTACCACCATTGTTGCTAGTGCTAGCGTCGTTTGCATTTGTAACTAACCTAGACCTAAGACCAGCCATCTTTGTGAAAATGTGAGATTGAAACCGAGAGATTAATCTCCCACTGTGGTCGCCAATCTGTAGATGGGGAAAACCGATTTGCTGGTTTTTTAGGAAATTGAAGAGACGTACGTGTTGTCGGGACTCCTCAACCGAGCAAACTTCTCAACCTCACACAGATGCACTGCAAAATGAGTGCTTAGATTCGAGAGATAAATCTGTAGGACTCCGGCCTAAACCAAGTCAATGGTCGTTCCAGAGTCAATTCGGTCACAAAGAGGGAGACGGGTAGATCTGTATGAGGGAAGCTGAGAATTGTGTGGGATCAATGATGATCAAGGATTTTGGATGTGTTGAAGGTTTCTGCAATTTTTTTGTGAACTGTTGAGTTCAAAGTAAGTTCTAGTCGATTAATAGAATTTCTGAGAGTGATGACTCGAAAAATTGTCGTGTCTCAATCATGGATCCAGAGACTTATTTATATTGTCAGAATAAACACACTGATCCGTGTAAGTGTGACGGTTTCTTGAGTGAAAGAGTGGGAAAGTCGGAAATCGTGGTAAAACCAGTTCCAGGTCATGCGGAGACTTGGTTAACCGTCCACCCACTAATTTGCTAACTCCTTCAACCGTTTGCACGACTTAGTCACATTTTTAATCGTGGATGAATCCACGTGTCGTAAGCCGCCAGACCAAAATCCTAAGTAATATCCCCCCATGTGACATGATTGATGTCTCATGATTTGTGAAGTTTGCAAGGCAGACATGTATTAATTAGTCAGTTGTTGACTGATTAGGCAGTGAGTCTAAGTTTTGTTGAATTGAGCATGAGTGAGGAATGCTCAGTGATTCATGGATTGAACATATGTGTTCTTATGTTGATATTGCTCGTCTGAGCAAATATTGTTAAATTCGAGCAACTGAGCAAGTATTGCTCGATTCGACGAATTACTGAATATTGATAGTTGGATCAATATTCGAGCAACTGAGCAAGTATTGCTCGATTCAACGAATTACTGAATATTGATAGTTTTTTTTGATCAATATTCGAGCAACTGAGCAAGTATTGCTCAATTCGATGAATCACTGAATATTGATAAATTACTGAATATTGATAGTTGGATCAATATTCGAGTAAATGACCAAGTATTGCTCAATTCGACGGATTATTTATTGGTAATGTGACCCAATAAAATGTTAATTAAAATATTGGTAGACTACCAAATATTATATGATTAATCCAGATGTTGATTGCTGGATTAACATAAGTTTATTAGTGTTTGAACTTTCTCAGAATGATGATTTATGAAGCGTTTGTTCGAAACCCTAATTTTTGATCAATTGTTCGTTAATTGATAAATTGCTGAAAATAGGTCATGAGTAAGGGAGGGACCGACCACATGGGATGACGTACGACCATGTGGTTCCCAAGTGCTCGAGTGAGCGCGCACCAGGGTCCTTAGTTGACCGGTTAGTGAAAGAATGATGATAAAATGCCGGTTTCATCATTTATTAAATAGTGCCCGTGTGAGTGTTAGGTGATAAAACCTAATTAGGGAGAAGTGAGGGACCGACCAAGAGGGCATGAAACCGACCCTTGGTGGTCATGGGACCATCTGATGGCCGTTTGAGCAAACTCCAAGTTGGTTGGAAAGAGTTTGGACCCAATCTGAGCAATTGTGCAAATTAGGTCAAAATCGTGAAAACGTGTGGGACCGACTCCTTGCAAGCCTTAGGGCCGCCCTTGGTTGGTCAAGGGAGGATGCCCGTGTCTCAGTCTTGAGAGTTTTGGTATTTTATGGTGTGCGTTTGAGCAATATGTTGAATTTTCAGAAGAGTTTGATCTTTGACTGAAATTCTTGATTTTGCTCGAATGAGCAAAGTAGAACTTTGCTCGCTTCATCAATTTTTGAGAATATTAAAATAATGATAATTCAATATTTTTCGTGAATAGCCTAGTCGGTCATGTGACCATTTGACTTTTTGGCTTTTTCATATGGTTTGAGCAATATTTAAGAAAATATGAAGAAACCATGACTTTTGCTCAAACTGAGGAGTTTCATGAGATGAGGGAAATAATAATTATGAAAGACTAGGGATTGTAAGGTGTGGGACCGGACAAGGCTAGGGCAAGGACGACCGACTAGGTTACCCGGTCCCGCAACAGCTTTCCCTATTTTTATTATTTTTCATGAAACCGTGAAAATATGGAGAAACCATGAGTTTTGCTCAAACAAGGAGAATTGCTAGAATGAAGGAGTTTTCATGAATTCATGAAAATAATAAAAATAATTTAAAATAAAGGAATAAGGCGAGGGGGACCGGCCGGCCGGTGGGCCCGGTCCCCTAGGCGTCACTTATATTATTCTAATATTATTTTCTCTCTCCTATTTTGTGTAGGATTCCTCGTTTGTCCATATTTTCGAATGCTCGTTCGTGCATTCGAGTGCTCGGTCATGCATCATTGTCGAGTACACTGACACCATTTTCTTGGGGATTACTCAATGATGGTCCAGATGCCCGGTAATTGAGTATTTATTACTAATTTACGAAATTCAGTGGAGAATGGTTCGTGAAACTGAGTAATAAAGGTGAGTAGTTATTTATTATCAATCCATAGGATCAGCCGTGGATTCGACCATGGATTCGGAATAATAAAATGAGTATTACCATTCCATGGGATCGTGGATTCGACCATAGAATCAGAGTAATAAAATTATCTATTACCATTCCATGAGATCAACCGTGGATTCGATCATGAAATCAGAATAATGAGATAAAATAGATTATTTTCTAGGAATTCAGTGGCGAATGTCACGGTAGAATTAATCTATTGTAGAACCGAGATATGAGATAGTTGAAGCATCATACTCATTCTGAAAGGTGCATAGTCAAGGAACAATCGTGCAGCGTTGTTAACATCCTGAAGGCGTTTAGCCTCCTCAACAAACAATTATGTAGGAGAGCCGCCTGAATCTATACATAGTCTCTGTACATAGTCAGGGAACAACGAGTGTCGTCGACGTCCTGAAAGCATTTTTTCCCTCTTAACAAACAATTATGTAGGAGGACCGCCCAATCATTCTTCTATGTAGAGGCGGGTCTCTCTATGTAGTCAGGGAACAACGAGTGTCGCCGACGTCCTGAAGGCGTTAAGCCCTCTCAATAAACAATTATGTAGGAGGACCGCCCAATCATGTTATTCTACATAGAGGCTCATGATGAATGCGCAACATCGAACGCTCAGCTAGTGGGAGGCCTTTTGAGAATCATATTCATCATGGCTCTGAGAGGAATCCGGGTCAGAAACATGCAATATCATGATTTTACGATTTTGACCTTTGTCGAAAATTCACCATCAACAATACCCAACCCTATTTTTTTATGAAATTACACAGGTGCACCTATATGTACACACCTACAAAACATGCATAAAATCGATCATTCATACCCACACTCTGACCTATTTTTAATGGAAAATACACCGTTGCACAAATATGTACACCCCTACAAAACACGAAACAAATCAACCATAACCACCTACAAACAATATATTTCATGGGATTTACACTGGTGCACTAGTATGTGCACACCTACCCATATTTTATAAACATAACGTGAAACTCAGATGAATTTGAACCATCACCTCCGCAAACCTTGTGATAGGCTTGGGTACTCTACCATTTTGAGCTTGTGAGTCTTAAAGATAAACAATAAAAATAATCAGCATGTGCACAAGTATGCGCACAATAACAATCAACATGTGTACAATGTATACCCATGTTTATCTCCAAGAACATTAACAATCAACATGTACACAACTATGTGCAAATTAACAATAACCAAAAACAATTTCAATGTACAATAATGTGCATGTGATTTTGCTATATATGCAATGTAATGAAGTGAAAATGTTAGAGCATCCTGACAATATAATTTTGTTTAAGTTACCTGTTTAAAATAAATGAGTTTTTTGAAAAAGTGGGGGTACAACAACCACACCCAATATTTCGCTTAACAATCTGTATGGACAAACTCCAATATACTTTCTAGAGATCAACTAGACAGACAGACTCAATCTAGATAAAAAGTATATCAAAGAGTTTATATCTCAATCTCTCGATTCGATATATACTCAATCAAATAGAAATATGCGAGTCTTTATCAAATACTAGAGAGATAACTTGGATGGTACCAAAGACCAATATCCAAGTGTCAATCAATTTAAATCAACAACCAAAAGGTCGGATATTCTAATTGATTGAACAACGCACAACCTGTGATATTTTAATTATATAACAAAATATAATGCGGAAAAGAAATAACACAAACACCAGAATTTTGTTAACGAGGAAACCGCAAATGCAGAAAAACCCCGGGACCTAGTCCAGATTGAACATACACTGTATTAAGCCGCTACAGACACTAGCCTACTCCAAATTAAATTCGGTCTGGACTGTAGTTGAACCCCAATCAATCTCACAATGATCCAAGGTACAATTATGCTCCTACGTCTCTGATCCCAGCAGGATGCTACGTACTTGATTTCCTTAGATGATCTCACCCACAACTAAGAGTTGCTAAGACCAAAAGTCGAAGACTTTAATAAACAAATC
Source organism: Papaver somniferum (assembly GCF_003573695.1). Taxonomy (NCBI): domain Eukaryota; kingdom Viridiplantae; phylum Streptophyta; class Magnoliopsida; order Ranunculales; family Papaveraceae; genus Papaver; species Papaver somniferum. The sequence goes on along the minus strand of NC_039360.1, from coordinate 154,496,525 downwards.
TGTATCACACAGAAAAGTCTACGGTAATAGATAAATCCGTCTCCCACGAATATACCTACGAGTTTTGTTCCGTCTTTTGAAAAATCAAGGTGAACATGAACCAATTGATAAACCAGACTTATATTCCCGAAGAACAACCAAGTATTATAAATCACCTCACAATAATCTTAATCGACGCAGGGAAAAAAGATATTGCGGATTCGCAAACGATGATACGAAGTGTTTGTGATTTCTTTTATATCTTGCCTATCGGAGATATCAATGAATTATTACAATTGTACTCGTACGATAGAAACAACAAGATCAAATCACACAACTACAAGAAAGTAGTATCGGTCTGGCTTCACAATCCCAATGAAGCCTTTAAGTCGTTAACCTGGTTTAGAAGAAGAAACCAAAGGTTAAAGGAGAATCGACTCTATCTTAGCACAACTAGTATCACGTAGAAGGTGTGGGGATTAGGTTTCCCAGTTGCTTGAGCTCTCCCTTATATAGTCTTTCAAATGAGGGTTTGCAATCAATGTTATCTTGGTAACAAAGCATTCAGTATTCACCGTTAGATGAAAACCTGATTAGATTCAAGCTAATATATTTCAACCGTTAGATCGAAAACTAAATGAAATGCACGTTTCTAGGCTTGTGTAACCGTACCCAAACTTGTACATTTGTTGGTTCAACAATAGTAAACCAAATGGTTAGCCATATGATCACTTTCATATCAACCATATTCTTCTTCACCATAACTAGCTCAAGTGACCCAAATGAACTAGTTAGAGAGTTATTCAATTGCAAGGGAATCTTATGTAACTACACAAGACACAATTAAAGCAAAAACGATTTGATTCCCTCGAATCGGTTCATGAACTATGTAGCCACGGTTTGCAATTTGCATTCCTTAGTTTCTATAAGAATAAGTTCACAAACATCGTTTTTAGATATAACCTACTCTAGTTCGTGGACTGGGTTCGCGGACTTAAGTTCCCGGACGGAGTTCACAAACTCCAGCAGAATTTCTCGGAACGAGAACTTCCGCCAGTTCGCGGACTTGGCTCACGCCACCATTATGGTTCTCTTGATCAACAAAGTTCGCAAACTTCGGCTCAAGGAATAAGGACTTATACTACAACAATGCTTATATCCTCAAATGGTTATATAATCTAAACTTTCATTTCAATCATCGAAACATTCTTAGAGTACGTTGATATTCTATAATTGTTATTCACAAACTATTATTCGTCAAAGTAAGAAATTTTCAAAGTGATTGAAACTTGTCATGAATTTCGTCAATAGGTAAAGATGAACTTGGCTAAAGCGAAATCTTACCAACACATATTTCGAAAAATAGATAGGCGAGATAAACTCGGCTCGAAATAGCAAATGTGTGTAATCTAAGTCTATATAGCAAAAGGACTTTTGTCTCAAGATAGGAGATAAATAGACTTTTTAGTGATAGATAAGTTCAAGTCTCCACATACCTTTTAGTCGATGAAGATCCATCGGTTCCTTGAGTAGCCCTTAGTCTTGTATGATGATTGTCATGGAGTTCTTGAGCTCAAATACACTTTCTATCCTAGTCCGAGACCTTAGCTATACTGCTATAGTTGACTAGAAATCAAGACTTATACTTTTGATCACTAACATTGACAAACATGCTTGAGATAGCAATACATGCGAGTTCGACCGAGCAATGCTCTAACAATCTCCCCCTTTGTCAATTTTAGTGACAAAACTATCAATACATATGGAATACAAAAAATAAATAAATTAACTTTTGTAGCTCCTATTCCACATGTCTAATCTTCAACATTACTTGAAATCTTCGTCACTTCCAAGTACTCCAATGATCCCAAAGGTTGTAAGTTCAGCATCATCGTTGTTGAAAATCCGTAGTGTAGATGGTGGATTTTCGATAAAGGCTATATTCGTAAACTCATAATTATACGAAGCTCTGATTCAGCAATCAGACGTGAGTATCGAGACACGGGTCTCTCATCGAATTCTCAACGGAGAGTACTTTCTCTCAGAGTACATGTAGATATGTAGTCTCACGACTGGACAACATAATATCTCATGAATACTGAATACTTTCAGTGATTATTTCTATGTAGTATCACGAGATGGACGGCTCCTAGATAGCTTGCTCTGCTAGTATAAAGCGATAACGTCTTCAGGAACAAACAACGAGTTTACCCTGACTATATAAAGGATGTGACTTACCGACAAGCTCATATCGGGATAATTAATGCTCCTAGAAAGCTTGCTCTGCTAGTATAGAGCCACAAAGTTAATTATTCCTAATTACAATTGCTCCTATTCCATGGTCGAATCCACGACTGGTCCCATGAAATGGCAATAACAATTGTTCTGATTCTATGATCGAATCCACAGCTTGATCTCATAGAATAGCAATAATTATATTATCTCATTACTCCGATTTCATGATCGAATCCACAACTGGTCTCATAAATGGTAATAGATAAATCTTAATTACTCTGATTATATGGTCGAATCTACGATCCCATGGAATGCTAATGCTCACCTTATTATTCTGAATTCGTAGTCGAATCCTCAGCTGATCCTATGAATTAATAATAAACATCTTATTGCTCAGTTTTGTGAATTATTCTCCACCGAATTCCACAATTAGTAATAAATAATCAACAACCGGGCGTCTGAGCTACCTCTAAGTAAGCCCCGATTCAAATGGTGAAGGTGTATTCAACGACGATACACTAACAGTCACCACACGAACGAGTATTTCAAAAATACAACGAAACGATGAGCCTATGCAAAATAGAGAAGAAAATAATAAATAATTAAAAATATTGACCAGGGTGCTGGGAGCACAGACACACGACCGACCGACCGTGTCGTGGTCAATCCCACGCCAGTTTTATATTTTTAATGCATTTTTATTATTTTCCATGATTTGATGAAAATTCTCTCATTTTATCAAATCTCCTTCGTCTCGAAGAAACTCCTCGGTTTCATGGTACTTCCATAAATCCATAAAAAATAATATAAAAATAAGAAAAGGAGTGTGGGGCGTGGCCATTGGCCAACCAGCCATGCCTTGGTCCCAACCGGCCCCACACCTCACGGTTTCTTATTATTTTTTTATTATTATTATTTCTCTAATTTCATGAAAAACTCCTTGATTTCATGGTATTTTGCACAAATCATCAAATAATAATAAAATAAAATAAATTATGAAAACTTGTGGGACCGGGCCTTGGTCGGACGTCCATGCCCTATCCGGTCCCACACGCCCCTTTGTTTTATTATTTTATTATTAGTTTTCCTTGAATTCATCAAATTCCTTGATTTCATGGTATTTCTCTCAAATTAGGAAAAATTCCCTCAAATCATCAAAAATACCTAAAAAATATTAAAAAATTATGAAAACTCGTGGAACCGGGCCCAAGCCGTCCGGCCATGCTTTCCACGGTCCCACACGCCCTTTTTTTTATTATTTTAATATTTTTGCTTCCTTGAACTCATGAAAACTCCTTCAATTCATGGAAACTCCCTAATTTCATCAAATTTCTCAAAATTCATGAATTTTTCATAAAATCATCAAAAATATTATAAAATTAAGGAAAAGGCACCACGGGACTGTGGTCACGACCGGCCGACCATGCCTTGACCACAGCGATCCCACGCCTCCTCATTCCTTATTTTATAATTATTTTTCATCATCTCATGGTGTTTTCCTCAGTTTCGTCGAAACCCTAATTTTGGCATATTTTTCTCGAATGGATGCTCAATTGCACGCCAGAAAATATCAAAATTCTCAAGACTGAGACGCAGACGCCTTGGGGACACGAGCACGCTATCTTGACCGACCAAGATTGGATCTTTGGCTCACGGAAGCCGGTCCCATCAATTTTCACTGTTTTGACCTAATTTGCACAATTGCTCGTATTAGGTCCAAAACTCTTCAAAACACTTTGGATTTTCATGAAGTGATCGCCAGGCGGTCACGTGACAACCCAGGGCCGGTTTCATGACTCCATGGTCGGTCACTCGCCTCGTCATAATTGATTAGGTTTTCTCACCTAAGGCTTAGACGAGCGTTTTCGAATAAATGATTAAACCAGCATTTGATCATTCTTCCACCAACAAATCGTCAACTCTTCAGGAGTTCTTCGTATTTGCTCATGTGAGCATATGTACACTACATGGTTTATCCACGGTCCCATGTAGTCGCTCCCTCCTTTGTCCCATGGTTAAACTTCTGACGAACCATGAATTGATCATCAATTGATCAAATTAGGGTTTCTGAATCCAAGGATCATCAATCCAGATTCCAACCTTAATAATTTTACGACGGCCTCATGGTCATAAATTTTATTAATTATGCTCGGTTCAACGACCAGTATTCTAATTAATATTTTGGGTACGCTGCCAATAATCCATTAGATGAGCAACACATGCTCAGACGATCAAATATTCAACAATTCATCACATGAGCAACACTTGCTCAGATGATAAATATTTGCTCAAACCAAGGAATATTGGTTCAACAATCAATATTCAACGATCTATCGAATGAGCAACACTTGCTCATTTCATCGTAAGAATTATACCTCTGTCTCATGGCATGTTCAATTCATGAGTTTCAGAACATCATGTTCGACACTCAGCAACTACATGGACTCATCGTCCCATCAAACCACGAAGTCATCAATTGACTAACAAACCACGAGACATCAATCATGTCACTTGGGGGATATCACTTAGGGTTTTGGTCTGGCGGTCTATGACACGTGTGTTCAAACACACGATGGAATGTGAGCAAGTTATGCAATCAGTTGAAGGAATTTATGAGGTAGTGGGTGGAAAATCGACCAAGTCTCCACACGTTGAGCAACTGGTTTCAAACACGATCTCCACTCTCCCACTCCTTGATTCCGTCAACTGTCACACTTCATGTCATCATGGTGTATACAATTCCCGCAATATAAATAAGTCTCTAAATCATGATTGAAGCATCATCAGTATCATCAATATCACGTCTCATCGACAACACGAGATCATCAACTCATCAATTGAGCAACTACTCTTAATTGAGCAATTTCAATCACTCAGAGCTTATCGTATTCGGAATTCACACACCCATAATCTTTTATTACCATTGATTCCACACATTTCTCAGCTTCCCTCCTACAGATCAACCCATCCTCTCTTGTGACCGAATTTACTCTGGAACGGTCATTGACTTGATTTAGGCCGGAGTACTACAGATTGATATCTCGAATCTAAAGCACCCCCCTTTGCAGCGGTGCATCTGTGTGAGGTTTAAAATTTTGCTCAGTTCGAGGAGTCTATTCCGTACGGTCGTCTCCTCAATTCCTTAAAAACCTGCAAATCATTTTTCCCCATCTACAGATTGGCGACCAAAGTGGGAGATCATTCTCTCGGTTGCAATCTCAATTCTCACAAGGATGGACGGTCTTAGGTCTACCAATACGGGTTCAAACCTGATCCTAATATCGCAAGCTCTAGTGGTACCGCTAATGCCACTCCTCCGACACAACCTGCTACTACTACTGCTCCAAGCACTGGTGCTCCAGTGATCACCCCTGCAAGTGACGGCACTTGCGCCATCAACAATCTACTTTTCATTGATCTCCTGAAGAAACCAGAGGAAATCAGCCTGCCATTGTTGATCTCATGAAGGTTCAGATTGACGTGGCTGCAATACAGAAAGAGTTATGTACTTATCCCAAAACTCTCACAGAAAAGCTTGCGTCTGAACGAACTCAGCCTCAGCGCGAGAATGAAAAAGTTAAAGAAACATCTTCAACTGCTGATCCTGAAATCTCTCTGATCCATGTTGTACATGATGAAGAATCCCGCAAAGCTGCAAATGACTCTCCAGCAATGGCACCTGCAAGTTTCATCAATCACTCGTGAAGACCTGGAGCACTCTTTTGAAGATCGAGGAAAAGACAAGACATCATCTGTCCATCTTCGTCAACCTTCATATCCCGCTGCCATAAGGAGGATTCCTCTCCCAAAAGGTTATACCGCTCCAACATTCATTCTTTATGATAGAACGTGCAATACTCAAAAACACATTTCTCGGTTTCGGGTGAACACGAGCACAACCATGTCGTCCGTCTGAAGGAATTTTCGAAGTCTCTGAGGCAGAGCATACACCTGGTACAACGCACCGGGAAGTATCACCGATTGGGTAGAGATGATTAATGCTTTCTACATAAAATACTTCTTCATGTCAGAGTAAGTCACTCTCTATGATCTAGAAAGGATGCTTCAAAGGAGCGATGAACATCCCAATGATTATGTGAAAAGATTCAGAGCCCAGGCCCTGGACTGTCATGATCCAAGCGTCACAGAGAAACAACTGGTAGACTTCTGTATCAACAACATGATCCCGGTTTACATAGATTTGTTGGAAAATCTACGTTTCCATACCTTCTCAGAGCTTCATGAAGCGGCAAAGAGATCGGCGACTACTGCACCCGCTTTACTGGAAAGAACACAACCTACAAAGGCTGAAGAACCGCGCTCGAGGTAGCAGACGTTTGATCAACAAGAAGTACAACCTCCAGCCTTCCAAAAACGTTGTTGCAGAAGGGAGCAAACGAAAAGTCGAACCGCCGTGCAAGCATACCTCAGCTCCTTCAAAAGCACAAAGTAAGGATAACCAAGATGCACAAACCTCGACCTAGCATCAACAAACGGGAAATGATCGGACAGACTCAAACCTCCCTGAAGTGATCGAGTTACCGAAAGTCTGGGTGCAAGATGATACAATCAACTTGATGTTCATCAAACAGAGCCAACTGAAGCAAGATGGAAAACCCCAGGTACCGTCATCTTCATGGATTCATCAATCATCCAACAAGTAACTGCAATATTTTGAAGCACATCTTCAAAGAGAAGGTTGATCTACACAAGATTCAACTGGGGACTGAAGGAGTACACAGATCCTCTCCCAATCAATACCTCGACTCTCTGAACAACCTGTCAAAGAGGCAGTTCAATCCTTGGTCGAATGTGGATTGCTTTATCCATCGAAGGCACAAAGGAGAGACATGTTCACAGCACTGAACCACATCGTGTCAATAAGTTCATTCCGTAAATACTTCTTGAGCCTCCATCCACAGATCAAGATATGTTCGACTGAGGACTGCTTACCATACTCAATCTCAGAAGAAACGAATTCGGGAGAACGTTGGTCCATGCTGACACCGCTATCAACACCATTCCATTGAAAACCCTCGGAGCCGCAGGCAGCACTCGACAACAAGCTAGTCGTGATCCCATTTCAATCAGAGACCTTGAAGGATCGATTAGAAATATTTATGACTACATCACTCTCAAGGTGGACATAAGCTTAACCTAGACAGAAACCAAGTTTTACATAATCAGGATGATCCAGAATATGACATGTTCTTCAAACGAGCGTGGATCCATGTTGGCAAAGCGTCTTTGGTTGCACATCACGGACATCCCATCATCAAAGCACTTAGAGGAATTTCGAACTTTGACGAGATTGAAGCAAGAACCTGCAAAAGATGCATAGAATTCATCAAGAGGTTCCACACTCAGAAAAGTCTCATTCCTCCAGTGTATACGTCATTTATTTCCTCACATGCTATCCTAGCATGGGGACTTAATTCTGCTAGCAACTCTGTAAGACGTTATGAATGGTAACTTCACCGCATTAGCATTTTACCAACTGGTTGAATCTAACATTCTCCGAATCGAGCACTGAGACGTTCATTGCTGAGATAATGTCCAAACATGGCAAAGAACACTTTGGGAGTTTCTACATAGCCTTGCAGGATTGTCCATGTGTGCCATAAAATTAGAAAGCTCTGATTTCTGCACAAGTGTTGAATCCCACTGCTGTAACGAAAGGAATGCTGAATCAACAGAAGATAGTCGGGGCCCAGAAGATCAAACCTAAGACATGCTCAAGGGGTATGACGCTTCAACACTCAAGAAGCCTTCAAATTGTACTCCCAATCAAAGAGTACACCTTCAATAATGGCACCTCTGGCTTCGACACAAATATCTCGACAGATTCAACACCAGCACGATCGACACTACATTCGATAAGTCTTCATTATCTCAGTATAAGACTTCTGAAGCAGATGCAACATCATTCACACATGAATGTCACCAACTTCTTCAACATACATTGGGCAACCTGAGAACGGAGATTTCTGCTGATATCTTCCACAACAACGTGGATTCACTTACAAAGCCGCTTCACGATACAGTCATGCTTTCAAGAGCACTCAGGTTGAACTCCCAGTATACTGGATTCTCAACTCAGTTCGTCAATATAAATGCTCACTGAACGGAGGAGCAACGAATAATCATGGTTCCAGCCTTTTCGATCTCTGGAGCAGCTCTGGCCATAACATCGACATCAACAAGGATATATGGTGGAAATCCTTCCATGGTCTCAGCATCAATAAGAATGTATGGATAAAACTCAATCGTGATCTTAGCATCAACAACGGGAGAAACATCCTCATGACATGGCTTCATCAACTTATCATTCTCTGAAGTGTTACACATGAAGCGGGCTTCTCCAAGCACTAATGATTCATATCAAGATATCTAGACGTGAAAACACGATAGCATGAGCATCTTCCGAAAGCTTGCATGGTGGACGGTCACAAGCCAAAGTCTTCTACAAGATGTTCTACAGATAAAGTACAACATACTTCAGCCCATGGGTTTACAAAAACGTACCGATTAGTGAGGAATATGACAATACTTCCTCAATGAAATATGTTCTTTTGTGTCTCTTATACAACATACCAAAAGGGCGCATCAATCGGACATACGAGCTAAAAGATATGGCCTTTACTGTCAGGTCTACGAGATCTGAAAAATCTGTACGGGATTACAAATTACAAATGTGCACGCCTCGTTGGCTGACTTCTACAACTCCAAATTGAGTGATTCTTTTCTCATGTGATAATTCAATCTCTTATCTTTAAAAGTTGGGGTCAAGCATCGAATTCCGACGTCGTATGAGGTTTCTACAGCTTCCAGAGCGTACAACGCGCAACCAGAGATTCGTGGACGGGATTCATAACTTCCACAGTCGATCGGTGTCCACTAGGTCTTTTCGCTAAGTCCTTCATCAAGGTACCTCCAACTTAGACCACCTAGGTCTTTACATCGATTTTTCTACCCGAGTTCTCTATCTAGGTCTTGACAGAAGAAGGGAAAATGAAAGAGGGAGATTCAACAATATACTGGGGACTGTCGCTCCACCGATCATGACGATCAATTTCACATCCCAACACTCGTGGTGCCGGGATCTCCAGTTCTAATCATTCATCATAAAAGGAATGCTACCATTGGGACATGAAACCATGGTCATTACATCATCCCCTCTTGAGAGCAACCTCAGTTATGGTCCCATGACCAGGGTTTCAGAAGTAATGTTTCTATGACTGACAAAAACAAGGTGGTAATCAAGCACCATGCTCATGTGCCAATCAAGGAGTCCTGATATCAATTGAATCAATGACATAAATCCTTCACCAACCGTTCAAGACACAAGCGAATGGTTTAAAGACGCAACATGAGTGTTTTACAACAAGCCCGTTTGAAATAATTTTATGCTGTCCTGTACAAAATGACGAGCTGGGAGCAATTGGTGAAGAATCTAGGTATCGGTCATATACCATTCTCTTCGTATGGATGTCCTCTACAACATATCCAAAATTCACAACAATTGGAGAAACGAGCGAAGAGTTGTGGCCAAAACATTGGACCCCATGCCAGCTGTAAATTTTCTGAAGGTTTCCTGGAAGTTTATTGTTTCGTCGATTTCGGATCCTAAACAAGCTCTAAACTCAAAAATCTTATTTGCTAAAGCTTGGAAATTTCCTGGGCTTGGGGATACATATGCATATGTCGAAAAATACGACCCCAAACGAAGATTCTACATCGTTTTTACTAAAGGCTGAAGTCTGAAATTTCCTGGTGACGTATTTCGGAAAAATTACTCGTGTATTCACATGGGTTTTCATTCATTCACTCACAAATCAGCAATTTCATACTTCTATGAAGAGGTCACAGGAGATATACTTACTAGGGGAGTCTCTAAACCATTTGAGGGTTCGGCAATGTTGGAATCTTCGTTGGGGACTCCATTATCTTCATTCGGTTAGGGATTTTGGGAACTCTCCATATTCTCATATCCCAAAGAAGAGCACACTTCATCAACATAATTCTTATATGCCATGACTTCTTCCTGGGTTCGTCAACAACAATTATTATTATGTCATTCAAGGAGATGCCACGATCACGTGCACGAAAAAGGGTACTTACATCGACTTCTTCATCAGTGGATTCATGAATTGTTTACCCGGGAACAAGTTGAAGACCGTCAATCGATGGAGCAAAAGTCTGAAAAGAAGTAACAAACCTTGATCTCGTGATCCTAATTACACGGGTAAATTCATGACACAAGGAGCGGCTGGGGACTGCACGTCATTTGCTAACACCCTATAGTCCTTACTTCTGGGTTCTCCGCTCCCGTAGATTTTCCTCCATTTCCATGGAGTCTACATTGATCCGGGATCTCACTACACGATCATCCTATGGTAAAGCTAATGGAATAACCAGGAATACAACTCAGTATGAAGGATCTCTCACCACTCAGAGCACATCGTTCATAGAAAGCGCAAGATTCGACAGAACAATGAATCATGGATTAAAGGTGATCACAACAGCGTCTACAAAAATGGTAATCCTCCACTCTTACCTATTTACGTTTCACGAACTTAGTGATAATAACGTAAAACCCTCGAAAAACTTTCTCGCCTCTTCAAACTTGCCAAGATGAGCAAAATTCATTATTCAAAACCAGCACCTGACTTTTCATGAAACTACGAATAATTCACATAACCTTTCATATGAACATTCGCTGGTTTTCTACATGTGTGCATACACTATAATATCGCCAAACTCATACAGACATTATTTCACCATGTATAATTGTCTACTTTCAACAGTTGTTCAAAATCAAAACATGATTTTACAAAATATGTAAATATTTAACGTGAAACCCATGTAAATTTGAAAAATATATCTACATACTTTTTCTCCTTCGCGCGAGCATTTGTCTTTGAAGCGAGAGTATATTTTCAAAAATTTGTGAACGCTCACATATCGAAAATAAATTTTTTCATGAAAGCTCATAGACAAAAATTTTATTAACAGACGCACGTCTTTTCAAAAAAAAAAAAACTTTTCTCTCGTGCGAGCATTCACCTTTGGAACGAGAGTTTATTCCATTTTGTGAAATCTCACAAAGATAAAATTTTGGTTTACATGAAAGCTCATAAGCAAAATTTTATCACTGGACACAAGTTCATCATACATATTTTCCTTCGTGTCATCGTTATTTGTATTTAAAACGAAGGATTATTCCGATTTCATGAAAATTTCTTTTATGATAAAACCTTGGTACACATGAAAAATCATAAACTAAGTTTTATCACTGGACCTAGGTTCATATAAAAAAAATCTCTCCTCAATCAGGGATTATAGTTAGTTTTCAAAACTAACGATTGAACGAACATACGTTTTTCAAAAACGAGGGTTTTTCATAAAACTCACACTAATATACACACATGTATATAACTTCATCATGATCAAAGCATGAACAACTCATGAGGATCATAAACATTAGCAAAAAAAAAAACGTACCTGGGGGCGCCGGCCGGAAATTGGCCGATGGCGGCAACGACGGCGACAGGTGGTGGTCCGGCGGCGGCGGGAATCTTCTCCTGCTGGCGTGAAAGTGCAGAGATGATGGAGAGATGGTCGTGAAAAAAAAATAATAAAAAAAAGGATTAATCCCTTTTATATCAATTTTATTTCCAAAACCTAATTTTCTAATGATTTCCTTATTTGGCCCGACCCGCGAGTCCTAACCGACCACGGACTCGTCGTCCAAACCAGCGGTTCAACACCAATTTATGTTCATCAAAAGACTCTCCAATCATGACATTGAAGCCTTCATCAAGTCGTGGTTTACTCATGCTCTCTAAATCCGGTAATGTCTCAACTTACGGCTAAGTTCAATTACTGTCATTATTATTTATGGCCGAAAAATCACCATTTAATGCTGACTGAGGAACACGGCTTTCCTCAGTAAGCAGGGGACTTAATGTAGATGGTGGATTTTCGACAAAGGATAAATTTGTAAACTCATAATTATACGAAGCTCTGATTCAGCAATCAGACGTGAGTATCGAGACACGGGTCTCTCATCGAATTCTCAACGGAGAGTACTTTCTCTCAGAGTACATGTAGATATGTAGTCTCACGACTGGACAACAACATATCTCATGAATACTGATTACTTTCAGTGATTATTTCTATATAGTATCACGAGATGGACGGCTCCTAGAAAGCTTGCTCTGCTAGTATAGAGCAATAACGTCTTCAGGAACAAACAACGAGTTTACCTTGACTATATAATGGATATGACTTACCGACAAGCTCATATCGGGATAATTAATGCTCCTAGAAAGCTTGCTCTGCTAGTATAGAGCCACAAAGTTAATTATTCCTAATTACAATTGCTCCTATTCTATGGTCGAATCCATGACTGGTCCCATGGAATGGCAATAACAATTGTTCTGATTCTATGATCGAATCCACAACTTGATCTCATAGAATAGCAATAACTATATTATCTCATTACTCCGATTTCATGATCGAATCCACAACTGGTCTCATAAATGGTAATAGATAAATCTTAATTACTCTGATTCTATGGTCGAATCTACGATCCCATGGAATGCTAATGCTCACCTTATTATTCTGAATTCGTAGTCGAATCCTCAGTTGATCCTATGAATTAATAATAAACATCTTATTGCTCAGTTTTGTGAATTATTCTCCACCGAATTCCACAATTAGTAATAAATAATCAAAAACCGGGCGTCTAAGCTACTTCTAAGTAAGCCCCAATTCAAATGGTGAAGGTGTATTCAACGACGATACACTAACAGTCACCACACGAACGAGTATTTCAAAAATACAACGAAACGATGAGCCTATGCAAAATAGAGAAGAAAATAATAAATAATTAAAAATATTGACCAGGGTGCTGGGAGCACGGACACACGACCGACCGACCGTGTCGTGGTCAATCCCACGCCAGTTTTATATTTTTAATGCATTTTTATTATTTTCCATGATTTGATGAAAAATTCTCTCATTTTATCAAATCTCCTTCGTCTCGAGGAAACTCCTCGGTTTCATGGTACTTCCATAAATCCATAAAAAATAATATAAAATTAAGAAAAGGAGTGTGGGGTGTGACCAATGGCCAACCGGCCATGCCTTGGTCCCAACCGGCCCCACACCTCACAGTTTCTTATTATTTTATTATTATTATTATTTCTCTAATTTCATGAAAAAACTCCTTGATTTCATGGTATTTTGCACAAATCATCAAATAATAATAAAATAAAATAAATTATGAAAACTTGTGGGACCGGGCCTTGGCCGGACGGCCATACCCTAGACGGTCCCATACGCCCCTTTGTTTTATTATTTTATTATTAGTTTTCCTTGAATTCATCAAATTCCTTGATTTCATGGTATTTCTCTCAAATTAGGAAAAATTCCCTCAAATCATCAAAAATACCTAAAAAATATTAAAAAATTATGAAAACTCGTGGGACCGGGCCCAACCGGCCGGCCATGCCTTCCACGGTCCCATACGCCCTTGTTTTTATTATTTTAATATTTTTTGCTTCCTTGAACTCATGAAAACTCCTTCAATTCATGGAAACTCCCTAAATTCATCAAATTTCTCAAAATTCATGAATTTTTCATAAACTCATCAAAAATATTATAAAATTAAGGAAAAGGCACCACGGGACTGTGGTCACGACCGTCCGACCATGCCTTGACCATGGCGGTCCCACGCCTCCTCATTCCTTATTTTATAATTATTTTTCATCATCTCATGGTGTTTTCCTCAGTTTCGTTGAAACCCTAATTTTGGCATATTTTTCTCGAATGGATGCTCAATTGCACGCCAGAAAATATCAAAATTCTCAGGACTGAGACGCAGACGCATTGGGGACACGAGCACGCTATCTTGACCGACCAAGATTGGCTCTTTGGCTCACGGAAGCTGATCCCATCAATTTTCACAGTTTTGACCTAATTTGCACAATTGCTCGTATTAGGTCCAAAACTCTTCCAAACACTTTGGATTTTCATGAAGTGATCGTCAGGCGGTCACGTTACAACCCAGGGCCGGTTTCATGACTCCATGGTCGGTCCCTCACCTCGTCATAATTAATTAGGTTTTCTCACCTAAGGCTTAGACGAGCGTTTTCAAATAAATGATTAAACCAACATTTGATCATTCTTCCACCAACAAATCGTCAACTCTTCAGGAGTTCTTCGTATTTGCTCAAGTGAGCATATGGACACTACATGGTTTATCCACGGTCCCATGTAGTCGCTCCCTCCTTCGTCCCATGGTTAAACTTCTGACGAACCGTGAATTGATCATCAATTGATCAAATTAGGGTTTCTGAATCCAATGATCATCATTCCAGATTCCAACCTTAATAATTTTACGACGGCCTCATGGTCATAAATTTTATTAATTATGCTCGGTTCAACGACCAGTATTCTAATTAATATTTTGGGTATGCTGCCAATAATCCATCAGATGAGCAACACATGCTCAGACGATCAAATATTCAACAATTCATCACATGAGCAACACTTGCTCAGATGATAAATATTTGCTCAAACCAAGGAATATCGGTTCAACAATCAATATTCAACGATTCATCGAATGAGCAACACTTGCTCACTTCATCGTAAGAATTATACCTCTGTCTCATGGCATGTTCAATTCATGAGTTTCAGAACATCATGTTCGACACTCAGCAACTACATGGACTCATCGTACCATCAAACCACGAAGTCATCAATTGACTAACAAACCACGAGACGTCAATCTTGTCACTTGGGGGATATCACTTAGGGTTTTGGTCTGGCGGTCTACTGCACGTGTGTTCAAACACACGATGGAATGTGAGAAAGTCGTGTAATCAGTTGAAGGAATTCACGAGGTAGTGGGTGGAAAATCGACCAAGTCTCCACACGTTGAGCAACTGGTTTCAAACACGACCTCCACTTTCCCACTCCTTGATTCCGTCAACTGTCACACTTCATGGAATCATGGTGTCTACAATTCCAGCAATATAAATAAGTCTCTGAATCATGATTGAAGCATCATCAGTATCATCAATCTCACGTATCATCGACAATACGAGATTATCAACTCATCAATTGAGAAACTACTCTCAATTGAGCAATTTCAATCACTCAGAGCTTATCGTATTCGGAATTCACACACCCAAAATCTTTGATTACCATTGATTCCACACATTTCTCATCTTCCCTCCTACAAATCAACCCATCCTCTCTTGTGACCGAATTTACTCTGGAACGGTCATTGTCTTGATTTAGGCCGGAGTACTACAGATTGATCTCTCTAATCTAAAGCACCCCCTTTTCAGCGGTGCATCTGTGTGAGGTTTAACATTTCGCTCGGTTCGAGAAGTATCCTCCGTACGGTCGTCTCCTCAATTCCTTAAAAACCAGCAAATCGTTTTTTCCCATCTACACGTAGCTATAAAAACGAGAAGACAAGAGTTCTCAATCATTGTTATACAGTGGCATAGTATCATTACACAGCGTTAAAGTTCAATTGTATCACAACTTCAACAACGATACTATGGTGATATGTATCACTCCCCCTTAGTCAATACTCCATCTCAAATGGAAACCACTCCCCCTTACATAATGATCCGAAAACCATATGTATTTGTAGTGTGAATTACATATTAGTTCTCCCCCTTTTTGTCAATAAAATTGGCAAAGGTACGAAAACGGATCCTAATGAAATTTCCAAAAGAGACATTTGATGACCAAAAGAAAGAAACACATATCATCTTATTTAGATGTATTCACATAGCCGAAGCTAAATGCATTCATCAAGGAGTTTATAAAGATATAAGATAACCCCTATAATATTCCACAGCCGCACTCCCTACAAAGATTTGGCAATTAAGCACAAGTTCAATTAAGAACTCTCCCCCATAAAATGTCATTCCCAAAGGAACAACAAGAGCGACCTTAATTTCGAAAGAAAAGAAGTATTTCTTTGGACATAACAAATTACATACAAGTATGAATTTGAATCCAAAAATCTCAATTAAATTAACCACAAGAGAACCCATGATTAAATCAATCAGAATTCTCAACATAAGTGAATTTATGGAGACTCAAAAATATACAATTAGATTAATCACAAGAGAACCCATAATTAATCTAATCGAAATACACAACCAAACTAATCACAAAAGTAATCAATTTAATTGGTCATGCTCATCATAAGAGAACTTACGGAGCAACAACTAAATAACCAAACAAGATGATTATTTTAGTTGAATATGCTCGACATAAAGTACCTCACGGAACAACAACTAAGCAAATCATAAAAATAATCAACTTGGTCGTTTAATGCTCAACATAAGACAATTTACGGAGCCTCACAGTAATACAAAAAATATGGATCAGGGAAGATCAATACTGCGGAATACAAAAGGATTCATTCTATTTTCCATCACTATTGGCATAACGACATTCAATAGACATAATACTTGCAAAAAACAAATTTTAACCTATCTTCCATCAATAATTGACACAATAGGCTTAACTTTTGTATTTGTCAAAAGTCTATTCATTCTTTTATCAATACATGCATATCGACATACCAAAGTCTTTACTTTTGACAAGGTATGGGACAATCATAGTTCACGGACGTAAACACACATATCCCATAAAAATATTGCAATATATAAAACCATAAAGATTAATACTGCAAAAATCATCTTCCAAAAAAATTTAGAATTTAAACCAATAAATCTAAAAACATGAAGATGAACACGTTGGACATAGCTATGTGTAATCACAATAATGGCTATTCCAAACTCTAGTTATTCTTCTAAACAAAGCAAGAAAAATAGAAGATTTACTAGGAAAATAAAATAAATCAACAAGCTAAGGAACAAAAGAAGACTCCAGTGACATGGTCGAACACGAACTAAGGTCAAATAGACGGTTCAGGATCCTCACGAGTCTTGGCGTCTTTGAGCTTGTGATTAGCAGCATCCATTGCATCTTCAGAGAAGAGATTCTCTTTGTGAAGATCATTGATGTGAGATTTCACGAGACCAAGGTCAGTTGAAACCTTTTTCAACTCAGTTTTCAACATATCAAGACTTTTCAGAGTATCAACAAGCTGCAGTTTTGCTTCCTCAAAATACTTAAGAAAGTCATGGACCACTTCTGTAGAAATCATATCCTCCTTCTCAACATACTCATGAGTATATGCATAGTAACATGAGGCATTAGGATGATCATCTTCTACTAGGGTTCTTTTCTTCCTCCCTTTAGACTCGAAACCTATACCTTTGTCAAGAAAGCCTCTAGAAAAACCACAAGCTCGTGAAGAGAAAGAAATTCTTGACAAACCAAAATAACCTGGAGTACGCAAACGTGACTAAGGGGTTTGGTATTTATATGGTTTCTTAGGGAAGAAGGTTTTTAGGGTTTACAAACTGTTGACTCGTGATGGTAACCCGTGTACACATACGAATACAACATTTCCTCAAAGAAAAAAAGAAAAACTTTTGCTACATGAAAATTTAAAAGTGGCTCAATAAATTCTATCCAACCAGGAGTAATTTAGAGCACAAGACTAGCAGGCCACAAAGTTAAAAGAGAGAAACGATACTAGGCACACAAATACTATTTAGGCATTACTGTCTGCAAACACTAGTTTAGCTATAAACGATAAGAGGATAGCTCAACTAAGCAGAACACCAAAATGCCACAGTATACCTGATTTTTACACATCTTGCTCAACAGGATTTTTATGAGCAAGTTCTTAACCCTTGTGATTAATTAGCACAAGTATGAGCTCTGAGCTCATTAAACGAACTGTGTTTATGATCGAGTCTCTTTTTCCTTCTGAATCTAGAGAGAGATCCATTTTTATGTGAGAAATTATCATAAACTTAATGTCATCAAAATACGAGACATAGTTAGAGTTCTTACTAGAAGAATTTTGACTTGAGGAGGATGACAACCTGTCGACAATTTCTTTATATCCTTCAATTATCTCCATCAGGTTATTTCTCATATCATCAATTTTTTTTCTTCTTCTGGGATTTCATTCATATCAAGGGTAATGTGGTTTCCAGAGGAATTAACTTGATCTTCTCTTAGGCGATTCTAGTTAAGACTTATATTCTGCTTCACGACATTTGAGGAACTCATTGAACTGACCTTCCTGGTAATATACATAGGGTAAGTACGAAAACCAACTGGTTTAGACATACGAATGTCAGTTACACCTTTGAGAATTAATTCTAAGGGGTGTTGAAGTTGAACCAAGGAGGTTTTATTCAACCCAGAGTTTCTTTTTTGTTTAGCAGATCCTTTTGCATTGCAAAAAAGGCATACTTTCTGATCACAAGAGTGATTAGACAAAGTAGTATTAACAACCTCGTTAGAAGATTTCTTCCTTCCATGTGATGTGGAACATCCTTGATTAATGGAAAATTCAGATACATTGTTTTTGACAGGAAGGGATTCCGATTTTACTTCTAGAGATGGAACATTTTCATGCGTAGCAGAAGTACTTGGTATATTAGAATGCTTAGAGAATCCTTGAATAGAGAGTTTACTCAAGCGATGTTCTATTTCTAAAGCATCCTTTTTGAGGCTTGCCTCGAGAACCATACGTGAAGAGTGATCTTCAGTATTTTCTTTGAAATTGCAGTCCCTTATTACACCAAGCAGAACATCGACATGGTGTTTTAACCGATTAAATCTATCAGCTTGGATTCTAGCAAGATTTAGAATCAAGGCACTCTCTTCAGCCGTTTCTCGTTCATTTAGAGAGATAGACTCTTTTGAATGGAAATCGGAAATACTCATGTCGGAGCCTGTCTGTGTTGTTTGAACACAAGGTTCGTCTGTATTCGAGATGGAAGAATCTTTCTCTTTAATAGAATTAGACAGGACAGAGCTCTTATTTCTGGCGACGCATTTATCAGTACTCTTGTCCATAGAGTTAGATCGCTACAAACACAGACTTGTAAGGTTTTGAACGTGTTTGTCTGCTCTGATACCAATTGAAAAATTGGGGGTACAACAACCACACCCAATATTTCGCTTAGCAATCTGTATGGACAAACTCCAATATACTTTCTAGAGAATCAACTAGACAGTCAGACTCAATCTAGATAAAAAAGTATATCAAAGAGTTTATATCTCAATCTCTCAATTTGATATATACTCAAGCAAATAGAAATCTGCGAGTCTTTATCAAATACTAGAGAGATAACTTGGATGGTACCAAAGACAAATATCCAAGTGTCAATCAATTTAAATCAACAACCAAAAGGTCGGATATTCTAATTGATTGAACAACGCACAACCTGTGATATTTCAATTATATAACAAAATATAATGTGGAAAAGAAATAACACAGACACCAGAATTTTGTTAACGAGGAAACCGCAAATACAGAAAAACCCTGGGACCTAGTCCAGATTGAACATACAATGTATTAAGCCGCTACATACACTAGCCTACTCCAAATTAACTTCGGTCTGGACTGTAGTTGAGCCCCAATCAATCTCACACTGATCCAAGGTACAATTATGCTCATACGTCTCTGATCCCAACAAGATTCTACGTACTTGATTCCCTTAGATGATCTTAACCATAACTAAGAGTTGCTACGACCCAAAGTCGAAGACTTTAATATACAAATCTGTATCACACAGAAAAGTCTATGGTAAAAGATAAATCCGTCTCCCACGAATATACCTACGAGTTTTGTATCGTCTTTTGATAAATCAAGGTGAACATGAACCAATCGATAAACCGAACTTATATTCCCGAAGAACAGCGTAGTATTATCAATCACCTCACAATAATATTAATCGACGCAGCGAAAAAAGATATTGCGAAATCACAAATGATGAGATGAAGTGTTTGTGATTTCTTTTATATCTTGCCTATCGGAGATATCAATCTCAAGCCAATTATTACAATTGTACTCGGACGATATAAACAGCAAGATCAGATCACACAACTACAAGAAAGTAGTACCGATCTGGATTCACAATCCCAATGAAGTCTTTAAGTCGTTAACCTGGTTTAGAAGAAGAAACCAAAGGTTAAAGGAGAATCGACTCTAGCTTAGCACCACTAGTATCACGCAGTATGTATGGGGATTAGGTTTCCCAGTTGCAAGAGCTCTCCCTTATATAGTCTTTCAAATCAGTGTTTGCAATCAATGTTAGCTTGGTAACAAAGCATTCAATATTCACCGTTAGATGAGCTAATATCTTTCAACCATTAGATCGAAAAGTAGCTTGTTAAACACAAATAAAATACACGTTTCTAGGCTTGTGTAACCGTACCCAAACTTGTACATTTGTTGGTTCAACAATAGTCAACCAAATGGTTAGCTGTATGATCACTTTCATATCAACCATATTCTTCTTCACCATAACTAGTTCAATTGACTCAAATGAACTAGTTAGAGAGTTGTTCAATTGCAAGGAAATCTTATGTAACTACACAAGACACAATTGAAGCAAAAACGATTCGATTCACTCGAATCGGTTCATGAACTATATAGCCACGGTTTGCAATTTGCATTCCTTAGTTTACATAAGAATAAGTTCACAAACATCGTTTTTAGATATAACATACTCAAGTTCGCGTACTGGGTTCGCGGCCTTAAGTTCCCGGACGAAGTTCACAAACTCCAGCAGAATTTCTCGGGCGAGAACTTCTGCCAGTTCGCGGACTGAGTTCGCGGACTTGGCTCTCGCCACCATTCCGGTTCTCTTGAACAACAAAGTTCGCAAACTTCGGTTCAAGGAATAAGGAATTATACATATATGTGTTTCCACAACAATGCTTATATCCTCCAATGGTTATATAATCTAAACTCTCATTTCAATCATGAAACATTCTTAGAGGACGTTGATATTCTATAGTTGTCATTCACAAACTATTTTTCGTCAAAGTAAGCAATTTTCAAAGTGATTGAAACTTGTCATGACTTTCGTCACTAGGTAAAGATGAACTTGGCTAAAGCGAAAGCTTACCAATACATATTTCGTCATGACTTCTGTCTCAAGATAGGAGATTAATAGATTTTTGAGTGATAGATAAGTTCAAGTGTCCATATACCTTTTAGTCGATGAAGATCCACTGGTTCCTTGAGTAGTCCTTCGTCTTGTATGATGATTGCCATGGAGTTCTTGAGCTCAACTACACTTTCTATCCTAGTCCAAGATCTTAGCTATAGTAGACCAGAAATCAAGACTTATAGTTTTGATCACTAACATTGACAAACATGCTTGAGATAGAAACACATGCGAATTCGACCGAGCAATGCTCTAACAATCTTCCCCTTTGTCAAATTTAGTGACAAAACTATCAATACATATCGAATACACAAGGATTCATTCTATTTTTCATCACTATTTGCATAACGGCATTCAATAGACATAATCCTTGCAAACAAAAGACTTTAACCTATCTTTCATCAATAATTGACATAATAGGCTTAACTTTTGTATTTGTCAAAATTTCATTCCTTCTTTTATCAACACATGCATATCGACACATAAAGGACTTAACTTTCGACAAGGTATGGGACAATCACAGTTCACGGACGCAAACACACATATCCCGTAACAAATTGCAATATATAAAAGCATAAAGATTAATATTGCAAAAATCATCTTCCAAAAAAATTTAGAATTTAAACCAATAAATCTAAAAACATGAAGATGAAAACGTTGGACATAGATATGTGTAATCACAATAATGGCTATTCCAAACTCTAGTTATTCTTCTAACAAAAACAAGAAAAACATAGAAGATTTACTAGGCAAATAAAATAAATCAACAAGCTAAGGAACAAAAGAAGACTCCAGTGACATGGCCGAACACGAACTAAGGTCAAATAGACGGTTCAGGATCCTCACGAGTCTTGGCGTCTTTGAGCTTGTGATTAGCAGCATCCATTGCATCTTCAGAGAAGAGATTCTCTTTGTGAAGATCATTGATGTGAGATTTCACGAGACCAAGGTCAGTTGAAACCTTTTTCAACTCAGTTTCAACATATCAAGAATTTTCAGAGTATCAACGAGTTGCAGTTTTGCTTCCTCAAAATACTTAAGAAAGTCATGAACCACTTCAGCATAAATCATATCCTCCTTCTCAACATCCTCATGTGTATAAGCATAATAACATGAGGCATTAGGATGACCATCTTCCACTAGGGTTGTTTTCTTACTCCCTTTAGACTCGAAACCAATACCTTTGTCAAGAAAGCCTCTATAAAAACCATAAGATCGTGAAGAGGAAGACATTCTTGACAAACCAAAAAAAACTTGAAGTACGCAAACGTGACTAAGAGGTTTGGTATTTTTGGTTTCTTAGGGAAGAATACTTTTAGGGTTACTAAGAATTGATTCGTATTAGTAACAGGTACCTGTACGAACACAACCCGACCCAAGAAAAAACTTTAAGGCAAAAAGTCTTTTGGCTACATGATAAATCATAAATGGCTCAATAAATTCCATATAGGAGTTAGAGCACAAGTGTAACAGACCACATTGATAAAAGAGAGAAACGATACTAGACACACAAATACTATTTAGGCATTATCATCTGCAGACACTAGTTTAGCTAAAAACGATAAGAGGATAGCTCAACTAAGCAGAACACCAAAATGCCACAGTATACCTGATTTTTATGCATATTGCTCAACAGGATTTTTATGAGCAAGTTCTTAACCATTGTGATTAATTAGCACAAGTATGAGCTCTGAGCTCATTAAAAAAACTGTGTTTATGATCGAGTCTCTTTTTCATTCTGAATCTAGAGAGATCCCTTTTGATGTGAGAAATTATCATAAAACTTACTGTCATCAAAATACGAGACATAGTTTGAGTTCTTACCAGAAGAATTTTGACATGAGGAGGATGACAACCTGTCGACAATTTCTTTATACCCTTCAATTATCTCTATCAGATTATTTCTCATATCATCGATTTTTCTTCTTTCTCTTGGAATTTCATTCACATCAAGGTTATTGTTATTTCCATAGGAAATTACTTGATCTTTCCTTAGACAATTCTTGTTAAGACTTCTGTTCTGCTTCAGAGCATTTGAGGAACTCATCGAACTGACCTTCCTGGTAACATACACAGGGTAAGTAGGAAAACCAACTGGTTTAGACATACGAATGTCAGTTACACATTTGAGAATTAAGTCTAAGGTGTGTTGAAGTTGAACCAAGGAGTTTTTATTCAACCTAGAGTTTTTCTTTTGTTTAGCAGAGCCTTTTTCTTCGCAAAAGACGCATACTTTCTGATTATAGGAGTGATTAGATAAAGTAGTCTTAACAACCTCGTTAGGAGATTTCTTCCTTTCATGTGATGTGGAACATCCTTGATCAATGGAGATTTCAGACACATCTTTTCTGAGTGGAAAGGATTTCAATTTTACTTCTGGAGATGTAACATTTTCAGTTGTAGCAGAAGTACTTGGTATATTAGACTGCTTGGAGCATCCTTGAATAGAGAGTTTTCTCAAGCGATATTTTATTTCCAAGGCATCCTTTTTGAGGCTAGCCTCAAGAGACATACATGAAGAATGATCTTCAGTATTTTCTTTGAAATCACAGCTTCTTACTACACCAAGGAGAACTTCAACATGATGTTTTAACCGACTAAATCTATCAGCTTGGATTCTAGCAAGATTTAGAATCAACTCACTCTCTTCAAATGTTTCCTGTTCATTTAGAGAGATAGACTCTTT
This sequence comes from Papaver somniferum, assembly GCF_003573695.1. Lineage (NCBI taxonomy): Eukaryota > Viridiplantae > Streptophyta > Magnoliopsida > Ranunculales > Papaveraceae > Papaver > Papaver somniferum. Next base: position 154,472,540 of record NC_039360.1, on the reverse strand, counting down.
TGAAGAATAATCGGAAGAACACATGTCAGAGTCAGCTTGTCTCGTTTGAACACAAGGTCCATCTGTCTTTGAGATTGAAGAATTTTTCTCTTTAATAGAAATAGACGAGACAAAATTTTTATTTCTGGTGACGCGTTCATCAGAGATACTATCGTCCATCCTCAGATCGCCACAAACACAGACTTGTAAGGTCATAAACGTGTTTTCCCACTCTGATACAAATTGAAAAAGTGGGGGTACAACAACCACACCCAATATTTCGCTTAGCAATCTGTATGGACAAACTCCAATATCCTTTATAGAGAATCAACTAGACAGTCATACTCAATCTAGATGAAAAGTATATCAAAGTGTTCAAATCTCAATCTCTCGATTTGATATATACTCAAGCAAATAGAAATCTGCGAGTCTTTATAAAATACTAGAGAGATAACTTGGATGGTACCAAAGATCCAAGTGTCAATCAATTTAAATCAACAACCAAAAGGTCGGATATTATAATTGATTGAACAACGCACAACCTGTGATATTTCAATTATATAACAAAATATAATGCGGAAAAGAAATAGACACCAGAATTTTGTTAACGAGGAAACCGCAAATGCAGAAAAACCCCGAGACTTAGTCCAGATTGAACACACACTGTATTAAGCCGCTACAGACATTAGCCTACTCCAAACTAACTTTGGTCTGGACTGTAGTTGAACTCCAATCAATCTCACACTGATCCAAGGAACAGTTATTCTCCTACGTCTCTGATCCCAGCAGGATGCTACATACTTGATTCCCTTAGCCGATCTCACCCACAACTAAGAGTTGCTACGACCCAAAGTCGAAGACTTTAATAAAAAAAAATTGTATCACACAGAAAAGTCTACGATAATAGATAAATCCGTATCCCACGAATATACCTATGAGTTTTGTTCCGTCTTTTGATAAATCAACGTGAACAGTAACCAATTGATAAACCTGACCTATATTCTCAAAGAACAGCCTAGTATTATCAATCACCTCACAATAATCTTAATCGACGCAGCGAAAAAAGATATTGCGGAATCACAAACGATGAGACGAAGTGTTTGTGATTTCTTTTATATCTTGGATATCGGAGATATCAATCTCAGGCCAATTATTACAGTTGTACTCGTACGATAGAAACATCAAGATCAGATCACACAACTACAAGAAAGTAGTATCGGTCTGGCTTCACAATCCCAATGAAGTTTTTAAGTCGTTAACCTGGTTTAGAAGAAGAAACCAAAGGTTAAAGGAGAATTGACTCTAGCTTAGCACAACTAGTATCACACAGAAGGTGTGGGGATTAGGTTTCCCAGTTGCTAGAGTTCTCCCTTATATAGTCTTCCAAATCAGGGTTTGCAATCAATGTTAGCTTGGTAACAAAGCGTTCAATATTCACCGTTAGATGAAAACCTGATTAGATTCAAGCTAATATCTTTCAACCGTTAGATCGAAAACTAGCTTGTTACACAAGAATGAAATGCACGTTTCTAGGCTTGTGTAACCGTACCCAAACTTGTACATTTGTTGGTTCAACAATAGTCAACCAAATGGTTAGCTGTATGATCACTTTCATATCAACCATATTCTTCTTCACCATAACTAGTTCAAGTGACTCAAATGAACTAGTTAGAGAGTTGTTCAATTGCAAGGAAATCTTATGTAACTACACAAGACACAATTGAAGCAAAAACGATTTTATTCACTCGAATTGGTTCATGAACTATATAGACACGGTTTGCAATTTGCATTCCTTAGTTTACATAAGAATAAGTTCACAAACATCGTTTTTAGATATAACCTACTCAAGTTCGCGGACTGGGTTCGCGGCCTTAAGTTCCCAGACAGAGTTCACAAACTCCAGCAGAATTTCTCGGGACGAGAACTTCCGCCAGTTCGCGGACTTGGCTCACGCGACATTCCGGTTCTCTTGATCAAAAAAGTTCACAAACTTCGGTTCAAGGAATAAGGACTTATACATATATGTGTTTCCACAACAATGCTTATATCCTCCAATGGTTATATAATCTAAACTCCCATTTAAATCATTGAAACATTCTTAGAGGACGTTGATATTCTATAATTACTATTCACAAACTATTTTTCGTCAAAGTAAGCAATTTTCAAAGTGATTGAAACTTGTCATGACTTTCGTCACTAGGTAAAGATGAACTTGGCTAAAGCGAAAGCTTACCAACACATATTTCGAGAAATAGATAGGCGAGATAAACTCGGCTCAAAATAGCAAATGTGTATAATCTAAGTCTATATAGCAAAACGACTTTTGCCTCAATCTAGGAGATAAATAGACTTTTGAGTGATAGATAAGTTCAAGTCTCCACATACCTTTTAGTCGATGAAGATCAACTGGTTCCTTGAGTATTCCATCGTCTTTTATGATGATTGCCATGGAGTTCTTGAGCTCAACTACACTTTCTATCCTAGTCCGAGACCTTAGATATAGTAGACTAGAAATCAAGACTTATAATTTTGATCACTAACATTGACAAACATGCTTGAGATAGCAGCGCATGCGAGTTCGACCGAGCAATGCTCTAACACCAACGCTTAGTGTTCAACCGAGCTATGCTCTAACAATCTCCACCTTTGTCAATTTTAGTGACAAATCTCTTATTACATATCAATAAACAAATTACAAGAATTCATTTTACATACACTTGATTCCAAGTTTCAACAACACAATATCCTGCATATACTCAATCAATAAATGTCGTTGTTGACATTCAATCCGAACATCTTTGTTATTCTCCTTTTGTCGTCAGAATACTACACAACAATATGATATGTTTCTTCCCCTTAGTCAATGCTTTACTCTTTCGTTAGATATAACGTTTAAGCACAATTTGTCCTTTCATTAGTGATTCCAAATCACTTGTTTACTTCATATATTTCTCCCCCATTTTTTCACAAAATGACAAAGGTTCGAGCAAATAAAGGACAAACAGAAAGGATCTTACAAATCTAAAATACTTGTAAACAACCTATAAGAGTTAAGCACGAAGGTTTCACATACCACTTTAGATAACCAATATTAAAACCGAAACTACAAGTAATTTAGTTTTAATATGTTATCAAGGAAACACTTACCCGAAGCAATTTTCCATAATAGTTTAACAAATCGACTAAGAAACTTGATTCCATTGTTAAACCGATTGCAAACATACAATCTCTTATTTCGATATGACCAAAATAAAGATCAGAATTAACTTTATTTTTCTCATCAGACTCTAATTATTCAGACAATAACTTAGACCTTTCTCTTTACACAAGACAAACACTAGGTTAGTTAACTAGTTTTTCTTGTCGAGGCATTCGATTAGACTCGAATAACCGAATCCTCCAATTAGATAAGTCCAACTAAGATCAGAATTAACTTAGTTTCTCTTATCCGGAATCGATTTGGACTAAACAAATGATCTCGTATTTTGTTAAGACATAAAAAATACATACAAACCAAAATAAATTGACTTACACAATTATTTTCTTAACCGGAAGCAATTGAAACATAGACATTATTTTCTTAACTGGAAGCAATTGAAACAAACATAGACATTATAGCACCGCAATTGCACCGAATTTCGTTAAGAAAAAACACTTGATACCCATCAATAAACAAGATACCAAATAATAAGCCAAATAAATTAACACAGTTTTTCTTAACCGGAAACAATTGAATTATACACACACATCCATACGCAATAATGTAACATATCAATTGTACCAGAATTTTGTTAAGCAAAAGCAAAATATATGCAATATAAACATGCTTTTCTTAAACAGGAAAACGATTAACTAACAAATTCATTACCTAAGATTCCGCAGCCTCTTCTCCCCAGAAATATATATTATTAAGCGCAAGTTCAAGTAAGAACTCTCCCCTAGTATGTTGTCATCCTCTCGCAGGAACAAAAGAACAACAACAAAAGCAACCTTTACTAGAGAAAGGTCAAAACAGTTTTATCTAATGCGTGCCAATAACAATAGTTGAAAACCATAAACACATATGTTTATGCTAAACACAACTCATGTAAACATAAATTGATTCAACATATTGTGACTTTTCGCATATGAGTTTCAATCGGAACAAATTATGATCCTTTGATAAAGCCTACCAACATGGGCTAGAACTTAATCCCGTTAAATCAAAAAGCCACACAAACCATAAGGGTTTCATTATATGAGATCGAATATTAAGGTTAATGAAAACCGAAATCAGACATGCCATTAACCGAATAAACATAGCAAATATATAGACATCCATTCACAGGCTATGTAAACGATAACTATCACAAGAAAAATTACAAAGAAATAATTTTATTCAAAAATAGACCTTATACAATAATTGATACAAATCAAACGATTGATGTCTATTTTTCTGGATCAAGTGTTACAACATATAACTTAATCCCTAGTGGTGCTCTGATTGTTCACCGAGGTTTCTTCAGTGTTCAAACTCTTGAAGCATGTCTCGAGAGACTTGTCAGCAACCACTTCTTGTTTTTCAAGCTTTTCAACTTGAACCTTCATGTCTGCAAGATCAACTTTTGTTTCCTCAATCCTATCCTTGAGCCAATCTTAATTCTGAACCGTCATTATGAGATTGGTTCTTAGTTCTTCAAAACCATGGATATAGTCTACCATACTATCAGAAGGTATCCACTTGGTTTTTGTTGGATCTTGAAGATTGTAAGCCAACATACATGACTCATCTTGGGATCCAGTACAACTATCAGATTCATAATCAGGCATGATTTTGATATGATCTTCTTCTTCCTTTCTGTATTGATTCCTTGACAATCGTTAACTCTTTGAGCTTCCTCCTTATTTACCTTTGTAATAATGCTAGTTATTGGTGGCATGCTCAAGGATTTAAATAAGAATTAATCAGGGCTTCTCAACACAAGCAAGAGAAAGTTTCTCTTAAGAAGAGACAACTTTCGGATCGAAAATACAAGGTAATTTCCGAAAATATATTAAGAATATATTTTGTTACATGTGTCTGAACTTCTCAAGCTGAAGGGTTTATTAAAAATTCAATTTTTTTGAATAAAACCTAGTTACGGAAGATCATGATAAACATGAACAATAATTTATAAGACAAGATGGATTCGCAGCTTATCCAAGAATTGTCACAAATTTTTTTGTTGATAAAACACAATAGCATGTGCTCTCGTTTTATGTGCTTCCTCATCCCAAAAGTAAGAGCATGAAAATGGATAAGGGTACACATTCTCCATACAACTAGGTTGTGTCGGAGTACGCTTTACCGAGCTTACAACGATTATTAGAAACATAGTTCATGTTTCTCTTTGGATGTTTCTCCCAAAGTATTTTCTCCCAAGAAGATGATTCTTCCTTGATCTAGAGATATGATCATGAGGACAAATCGTACTGATGTGAGAATTTTCAGAGATAGATAAATCTCTCTTAATTATGTCAATGAGATTTTCATAAGATTTTCTCATTCTAAGGATTTCCTTATTATGTACATCAGCTTGATCATCTGAAACAATTATTGGAAATCTTCCCTGATTGTTTCTTTTGGCATAAATTATTTCCTTCCCTTCTTTCTGAAAAGGTTCTTCATGTAAACAAAGACTGTTTCGAAATGAGTGAGGGGGAACCTTTTTCCATAAGTGATTATCAACTCTTCCTTCTGATTCTTTTGAGTTGATTTTATCAGATTGGGTATATTCTTCCTTTTTACTGAGGAATGATCTTTCAGTTTTTTAAGACAAGAAACTTCTTTTAATACTTTTACCACAGTATTTTAAAGAATTATAAGTTTCTTGTCAAAGTGACTAAAAATTGTATTCCTTATGATCTTTTTCACGGAATCGGTTCAAAGTTTCTTTTGTACAAGATTTTATTTGATCATCAGTAGTTGTAAAAGATGGTTCTTTATTCTCTTCTGACTTGATGTAGTTAGGTAAACTCCCATCATCATGATTTGTTTCAGACGTGATCAAACAAGTCTTGTTATCACGATCTGTAAAAGTCGATCAAGGACTTTTGTTTTCCTTATCAGAAGAAATTATAACAGAATTATTAGTCGGAGTCATCAGATGAATATCTTGTTCTTGAGTAAGAGATTTACCAAGATCTTATATTTTGACAGTGAGATCCATATTCTCTTTGGCTAGAATATTCAGTTGAAAGTCTTTTTCCTTGATCTCTTGCTTAAGAAGATTTGACTTTGTCTTTAATATTAACATCCTTGTAGACAGAGATCTTATAGACTGTAGGAGTTTTGCCAACTCTTTGGCAACATCTTCTTTTCTATCGGAGATAGACTCAAATGTACTCTTAATTGTTGTAAATCCGGGATCATGAGTTAACAAATGTGTAACATCTTCAACTTTTGAGTACTCTTGCATAAAGTTAACTGAATCATACAGATATTCAATTCTTACAGGTTGGATCGCACCAAACACAGATTGTTAGATCTTTCCGTGTTTGCCTGCTCTAATACCAATTGAAAAGACGAGGGTGCCCAAATATACCACAATCTTTTATTTATCCACCTATAAGTCCTCTTACCGAAAGTAATCGTCTATGGACAAAGTCGAGACAATGCAACAAATCGGTATTCACACTTTGTGTGATTGCCTATGGATACGAGGTCGATAAAATATGACAACCAAAGTGTGATACTTAATAATAGATTCAGACTTAACCAAACACTATAGGATCACTATCAAGTATGTACAGAGTTAACGTTTGTGTATCTTACTTTTAATTATAATAAATAATTATAATTTCGGAAATAGAAAAGTAAAAGACACAGCAAGATTTTGTTAAAGAGGAAAACTGCAAATGCAGAAAAACCCCGGGACCAAGTCCAGAATTGAATATTCTCAGAATTAAGCCCCTATACAAAATCTAAACCAATTTCGTATAGTTGAGACCAAGTAACTCCCCCTAGTTCACTTAGTTTCCTCAGTATCCCTGTGCTTCCGACTTCGATGAATGCACGCACTGGAATAATTCCTTTGGATCGTATTCCAAACAGTAAAGGAACAACAAATCTGTTTGGTAACAACTCTTTCGATTCTTTCAAGATAAAGATATCTCAAGTCATACACAAAGGCTCTTCCAATTAATCTAATAATCTCTTTTGCCTGGTTAGATCAATCTATCCAATAACTACCAAAGTAGTCAAGTCTAGATTCACAATCAATCGATATAGATTCCAACGAGAAACTATAAAGTGATGCCGATCTCACACAACTAATCAACCGAATAAATATGATTCTAGTTGGATCCCATCCGGTCAAGGTTTGTGCAGACCCAAAGATATGAGAACCAAATAAGAAATCTTCTCTGTGTTCAAATCTTCTTTAATCTTCAATAAATACCTGCACAACACCACTTGAATCTCTTGTGATAAATCACACACAGAACGAAGTCTGTTAACAATGGATTTTCACAAGATGTCTTTAGATCTACAAACAGTTCTAAAGATCTCGTTGATACTTCGATATAGTTTGATTGAATCTTATATCAGAAGACAAGATTCTCAGGAATAAACAAACTAGGTGCAATCAAAGTTTCAACAACCGTTAGTCCGAAAACTAATAACACTGCAATTATCTAGTTTCCCACCAACGGTACTCGTAGAGCTTCTCGATCCTATAGAGGTCTTTAAACGAGCGGTCGTAAGAGATTTCGACTAATTAGGATACATTCCTCTCCGGGTAGACGGCTCCACCAGAAACAACAAAAAGATGAAGTTTGCCTGGCTCTTAGGATAGTTTGCTAGAAATGCAAACTTAGGTATTTATAGACCAAGGATGTTTGGACACCAAGGAATTTCCAAAATCGAAAATATTCTCAAGATATGCGATGAATAACAAAATTCGGTTTTCCTAATTCCAATAAATGCTTGTCCAAAATTTCCAAAATCTCTCAATAGAAAATCTCTAATTAGTAAATGCACATTACTAATTTTTATTCCCTATAGATTTGCATTTAATTGCGGGTAATTAAAGCATATAAAACCTAAAACCTTAATTAAAATATTCTCAATTTATTTCGGCACATGATCTCCTTGAGTACTAAGGAATATCTTTGAACAATAAATGATAAGAGTTACTAAACGTGTTCAAAGTATGTTGGCATCTTTTCATTGTAAATCCTTATTCATATTTACATGGATTTACATTTTTGGAATCGGTTATACCACACTTCCAAACAAGTTTAAAATTGGTTCACCTGTATTCCAAGATCACTATGTGATTCATCAAATATCAAATCACATACATGGGTTCAATCGGTTCTACCAATCACTAGGATCGGTTATACCTTAATATGGAAACACTTGTGATCGGTCACACAAGTTATCAGGACTGGTTACATCAGTTACCAGGACTGGTTACATCAATTACCAGGACCGGTTACCATATACTTATGGTATTGCTTGTGATCGATCACACCAGTTACCAGGATCGGTTACACCAATTACCAGGACCGGCTACACCAATTACCAGGACCGGTTATACCAATTACAAGGATCAATCACACAACATTATGTGATCTGTCACACCAATTACTAGGATCGGTCACACCAATTACAAATATTTATCATACCATCTCATGGTGATTACTTGGGATCGATTACACTAATTAATAAAAACTAGTCATACCAAATCATAAGTCAGGCATTGTGATTAGTTATACCAAGATACATAACAAATTTACGATTTGTTCTACATCTCACACATATTGGTAATCCAAAGATTTGCAATGAATAACCGTACCAATAAGCCTAGCGATTACCCTTTCGATTCATAAAGCAAGTTCATGGATGTATTTCCTTTAAAAAAATGTAAAACATTATTTCCTAGGATGAAATATTCACCATATCCCATTCACATAATCATAACAATATATACAAATACTATGATCATATAAATATGACCATGTCACATCACCAGAGTATCATACAATATGTACAATATATATAACTTCGTAGTTATGTTTTCAATATAGCACGACTTGAAAGATACGTTAGGAATGAAAGAAGTTCAAGTCAATATTACTAACCTCAAGAGGAAGGATGGTGTTGTCGTTGTAGTTCGCTTCTTCTTCACTTTCTTCAGGTCTTCGGAGTAATACTTGTATGTCTCAACATTCCTAGACTTCATAGTCTAACTTAAACGAAGTTGACTCTAATATACAATCAAGCGACTTTAGATGAGTTTTGAGTCATTAAAATATGACAACCAAACTTGACATACCAACGCTTCGTGAGTTCAATTGAGCTGTGCTCTAACAATATTCACATTAACAATTCAACAACGAAATGTGCATAAACTGGTAAGGAAAGTGTTCAAAGTATCAAATAGTATTCATTAACAAAATGTGCACATTAAGAAAAGTGGAAGAAGATTAAAATAAGATTATATGATTACAAGCATAACAAGTCTATATAATTATATCAGAAGAAACTAATTGTGTAAAATACATACGTAAGTTGGGCATCAGCAAACCCGTATGAACCTTCAATTATCGCTCCAAAGAGAGGTTTTCTTAAGTATGCCTTAAGTTGCATAGACAACAGATGCAACCAACATTGATTGGCAGTACTTAATCATTGCATATTTCATCAGGTCCAATTCCGCCTGTTTATGGGTAAAAACTGTTTCTGTTGGTTTTGGTAAGTTTGGGTGTGTGGATGAGAAACAAATCTAAACCTAAAACAAATGCACTGCACGGGAGTACTTTAGATTTGAGAGATCAATCTGTACAATCCTGGCCTAAACCAAGAAATGGCCGTTCCAGTCTTGCTTCAGTCACAAAGTGAAGGAGAAGGGTTGGCCTTAGGGAGGGAAGCGAAGAAGGTGTTGAGACTAGAATGGTTAATTCTGAAGGTATGGTTATTTTATGACTTGTATCAGAATTTGGAACTGGCTTGCGGAATGAAAGCTATCAGTTCTTTGGTATTTTTCTGGATATTGTGTTGTTGTTTTCACCAAAACTTTTTGTTTCGTTGAAATAGGTAAAACCTATTTATACCGGTCATATTGAACGCACCCTGATCTCGTAGAAAGTGAGAGTGATTGAGTGATGGAGAAGTGGGGTCATGTGTAAATGCCAGAAACCACGTCCCCACTATGGAGGAAACTGGTTAGTTTACACCCACTACTTCTTGCCGCCACTAACTGCCCTGTTTTCTGACACTTTCTTATAATGGGCGTGTTGCACGCCGCACGCTGTAAACCACCAGACCAATACCCTGACAAGCATCCCCCAGTTTGTGACATGTTTGATGTCTCGAATGTTTTCATGGAAAACATGTAGCAGATTGCTATGTGCGGCAAGTCAAAGTCAGGAGACTTTCCACAGGAGAATAACATATGATGCTATTAGGCTTGTCTTAGTTGGTCTCCCAAAACTTGCCACAGGCCTGTCAATTCTATAGCGAATTTGTACGGCTGAGATCGTAACTCATGAGAAAGGGTGACCATTGATTATGGACACATTGGTGCCTGGCGTAGCCGTGGTATAGTGGCGCCTGGCGTAGCCATGGAAGCTATTTTGGCATATTAGTGTTAGACCCAAATATGGCTCTGACAAGATTGACCCTGTTGCTCTATCAAACTTAAGGCCTTAGGAGAATAACTTAACCTAGTTGGCATGGCAACTTTAGCTAAATTAGGGTTTGGCATATCGAAACCCTAATTAGCGCGTGTGGCATGGCTGCGGCACGGTGGCGCTTTATGCAATCGGTGCCATGGCCACATTAAAGGAATTATGGAAGGCCATAATATGGGAATAATCACAGGCGCAAGGATGACCACGGGTGATTATAGAATGGCGCCATCTTTAGGGTTTGTCGGGTCCCACATGGCTCGTGGCATGTTGTAGGGCCAAAATGGCGTAATTGGGCCACGACTGTAAATTAGGGTTTCGACTAATACCACTAAGGCAGAGCGGTGTTTGGAATACACTAATTGGAATATGTTATGGTGTTTGGCCACGAACAAGAAGGGTTAGCACGTTGGCGCGCTATTTATGGCACGTTGACACGTTCGACATGCTAATGCGGCAAAGTGGCATGTTTGGCATACCAATTAGCGTATTGGCACGACATGGCATGTTCGGCATGTCACTAGCATGCCGGAGCGGAATGGCACGTTTGGCATGTTTGGCATGCCAATTAGCATGTTGGCGCGGCTTTTGGAAAGCCAATTTGGCATTGTGACCATCTGGCGCAATTTTGCATCTTTTAGTACCGTGCCAGGTTTAGAGCGACCTGATTGGTCAATAGAAAAGGGGGGAAACATGGGCGTGGCCACACTTCTAGTGTGTGTGTGGCGTATTTAAAGCGACCTGATTGGTCGATGGGAAATAGGGACGGCAAGTATGGGCCCAGCCACAACTCATGTGCGTGTGGCGGGTTTAAAGCGACCTGATTGGTCGACAAAAACAGGGGCCGTTAGGGCAACATGGGGTGTGGCCACTTGCAAGTGGCGTCGACTGGCCTATGTCATGGCCACACCTCCCTTTGTTGCTGCTCCTATTCCGCGGCTCCTTTTATTCCTTGTTTTCTGATTTTGGGTAGGATTTTGCACCTACTAATCCATGGCGGATTAATTGCCTAGTTCGCCTAAGCTTAATTTCGACCGGCGGGGTCTAATATACTGCGTAAGGCGCAAAACCCTAATTTTTGCAAATTAGTCAGGGTAATATCTGAATCTTGTGAATTATCACAAAATTGATTGAATTCCATGTGCTGACATAAAGTTCTTTAAGTTTATTGCCAGAGAGCAATATGCTTTCCGATTGAGTACTTTTATGCAAGGACCTTAACCTTGATACTTGGAAATTCATGCTACCCTGCTACGAGTGAACACAAAATGTCATGCCATATCAATATTAAGGTTTCAGCTAGGGAACATAGCATAGGAAAAATACTCAGCAGACTCCGACATTAGTGAGTAATGCAGCTAGGAGCTTATATACTCATTAGGATCTATACTAGTGAACAATTCATCTAGGAGCTTGAGTTTCAATATAATATGAAGAGATACATAGGCACTCATCATATTTTGATATATTCTCCAAATTCCCTGCGAAATACAGACATATCAATGTCTACTACATCTGATGTCGGGTCCAGGTAGATAGACTTTTACAGTTTTCGCCCTATACTAAAAACCACCATCAAAATTACGTCCCCTGTTTAGCACGTAACAATGACATTGTTGCGGGGTAAGCATTAGATGGTGACAGACGAAATTAAAATTGAAAAGACGAAGCAGGTAGATATTACCAGGAAAGTTCCAATCGGCCTTCAACAACGGGACCGCACGGCCAATGGTCTTCGTAGTAGCGTGTTGCTAGGTCTTCGTAGTAGCGTGTTGCTATCTCGGATAAGGGTATGAGTGTTATGGGCCCATCCATACATTCCCGTCCATGGAGCAAGAAGGAATCCATTTTCTGTTCGATCCTCTTCTGTTTTTGTTGCTCGTCTGGCTCCGTGCTTTCATCTGTAGCAGCCGACTCCTCTTCGTCGCTGTCAGCAGCTCCATCATGAGTGTGCCAATCGTCAGCGGCAAGGTAAGTACATCCTGTTCTTTCTTCTTCTTTTCGCAAGTATGAACTTTAGTTGTACGCATAACTTTCATGGTTTTGAAATTTCATCGGAGTGAGCTCCATCGATCCTCTCCGGAATGTGTGATAAGGTCATGTCTCCATAGAAATGAGTATCTGTCCTCTCTAGTGGATTTCAAAATTTGCTGAACTCCATTGAGCTCAATTGTAAGAGGCCTGAACTTTAAGTTGCTTGGAGTGTGGACTACTGATTATCAGGCAGGTCCCGCAACTGACGTCGTGTTTGGTTTTGTTCAAAGGTGATACGACCATCAGTATCTCTGGATCTTCCTTTGGTATCTTTGATGCGTGTACGACTTCATGTTGAGAAATTCCTGTGGCTCGACCCTATTTCCTCTTGGAAGATGTACTTCCATTGCATTTGCTGGTAAGGTGACTGGCGAATTGACGAAAGTGGCAATCTCTTGGATCCGTCATTTCTTGATCAATTTGGGAGTCGCACTTGACAGACCTGTATTGCATCCAAACATCTGGCCGTCCATGCACCCTTCCTATAAGAAATTGAAAATCTAGAAACACCCAATCTGACTTTTTCGGACGATGTGGCAGACATGAGGCGGTTGGTCTGTGTGGCTTGTTGAGGCGTTGAAGCGGCTCCGGCTTCTGGAGAGGACGTTGAAGCGGCTTCTGAAGAGGACGTTGAAGCGGCTTCTGAAGAGAATGTTGAAGCGGCTTCTGGAGAGAACGTTGAAGCGGCTTATGGATAGAACTCTAGTGAGGGCGCCATTAACCCTTAATTTCGAAAAACGAGTTCTTCCCTTTCTTGAAAATCCACGGTGCAGACTACATGCTTCTTGAATATTTGTGGCGTGCCGGCTAAGTATGTAGAAGCATGGACGCATTGCCACGGAATAAGAAATCTAAAATCTATGCTTGTTAGGTGAGGAGGTTTTATCTCCAATTAGTGGCGTGCAATTCGACGCGCCGTTTCTGTGGAGGTAGTTGCAAACCAGAAGTGTCATGTGTGCTGACTTCAAATTCATTGCTTCTTTGTTCCGTGAAGAGGATTCCCAAAATCCGGAAAACTGCAGACAACAAAACTTTTTCTAGGAATCTCGTCAGGCCAAGGTTGAAGCAGGCTGCTCTTCGGATGCGAAAGATGCTTGCCCTAGAAAGAATGTGCCGCTGCTTGATGATATTGTGTTTTCCTTTTCTTTACATATTCCTGTTAGAGCATTGCTCGGTCGACCTCGCATGCGTTTCTATCTCAAGCATATTTGTCAATGTTAGTGATCAAAACTATGAGTCTTGATTTCTAGTCTACATAGCTAAGTCTCGGACTAGGATATAAAAGTGTAGTTGAGATCAAGGACTTCATGGCGATTCATCAAACAACGACGAAGATATACTCAAGGAACCGTGGAACTTCATCAACAAAAAGGTATGTGGAGACTTGAACTTATCTATCACTCAAAAGTCTATCTCTTCTATCCCCTACCTCTTATGAGACAAAATTCGTATGCTATATAGACTGGATCATACACATTTGATATTTCGAGTCGATTATATCTCGCCTATCTATATCTCGAAATCATGTGTTGGTAAAGCGTTTCGCTTTGATCGGGTTTATCTTCACCTAGTGACGAAAGTCATAATGTTTCAATGACTTTGAAAATCTCTTTGACGAGAAATAGTGTAACAACTATATAACGTCCTCTAAGAATGTTTCAATGGTTGGAATGAGAGTTTAGGTATATATAACCAATGATGGATATAAGCATTGTGTGGAAACACATATGTGCATAAGTCCTATTCCTTAATCCGAAGTGTGCGAAATTTGTTGATTGAGAGAAATCGGAGGAATTGGCTTTGCCAATTCCTCGAACTGACGGAAGTTCTCTTGCCGAGAATTTCTGCTGGGATTTTCCAAAAACTCGTTTGCGTGTTTAGTCCGCGAACTTGCGGAAGTCTCCTTGCTGAGATTTTCTGCTGAGTTTAGAAGACTCTGTCGGTGGTCTTAAGTCCGCGAACTTGTTTGCATACTTGAGTGGGTTATGATCTAAATATGTGCTCTGAACATGAAACTTAAATTACTACGGAATGCAGTATGCAAACCGTGGCTATAAAGTTCATGAGCAGATTCAATCGAATCGAATCATCTTTGTTTCAATTGTGTTTTGTGTAGTTACATAGGATCTCATAGCAAATGAACAACTCTCTAACTAGTTCATTTGAGTCAATTGAACTAGTTATGGTGAAGAAGAACAAGGTTAATATGAAACGCTCATATGGTTGACCTTTTGGGTCACTATGTTGAACCAACATACACGTACACGTTTGGGCACGGTTTTCACAAACCCAGTAAACGTATATCTCAAGTGTGTGTGACAAGCTAAGTTTTCGATCTAACGGTTGAGAAATATTAACTTGAATCTAAATCAGGTTTTCATCTAACGGTGAATATTGGTTGCTTTCTAACTAAGGCAAGACCCTGATTTGAAGACTATATATAGGAGACATCTAGCATTGGGCAAAACTAATCCCCACACGTCTGTGTGATACTAGTGCGCTCGCTAGAGTCGATTCTCCTCTAACCTTTGGTTTTCTTCTCTAAAACCAGATTAACGACTTAAAGACTTCATTGGGATTGTGAAGCCAGACCGATACTAATTTTATCTTAGTTGTGTGATCTGATCTTGCATCTTCTATTGTACGAGTACAATCTTTGATTGGCTTGAGATCGTGAGAGTTCTCCGATAGGAAAGATAAAGAAGTCACAAACATCTTCATCTCAATGTTTGTGATTCCTCGACGTCCTCTTGTGTATTCAAGTAAGATTGTTGAGAGGTGATTGATTAATCTAAGCTGTTCTTCGGGAATATAAGACCGGATTATCAATTGGTTCCTGTTCACCTTGATTTCATATCTTAAGACAGAACAAAAACCTAGGGTTTTTCTCTGGGAGACAGATTTATCCTTTGATAGACTTTTCTATGTGAGACAGATTTGTTTATTATCAAGTCTACGATTTTGGGTTGCAACAACTCTTGGTTGTGGGTGAGATCAGCTAAGGGAATCAAGTGCGCAGTATCCTGCTGGGATCAGAGGCGTAGGAGTACAACTGTACCTTGAATTAGTGGGAGACCGATTGGGGTTCAACTATAGTCCAGTCCGAAGTTAGCTTGGAGTAGGCTAGTGTCTGTAGCGGCTTAATACAGTGTGTATTCAATCTGGACTAGGTCCTGGGGTTTTTCTGCATTTGCGGTTTCCTCGTTAACAAAATTTCTGGTGTCTGTGTTATTTCATTTTCCGCATTATATTTTTTATCTTTATAATTTAAATAATACAGGTTGTGCGTTAAATTTTAATCGATTAGAGGTCCGACCTTGTGGTTGTTGATTTCATTGATTAACACTTGGACATTGGTCTTTGGTACCGTCCAAGTTATTCCTTGTATTTGATAAAGATTCGCTATTGTTTTTAGCTTGAGTAAAAATCAAATCAAGAGAGAGATATTAACTCCTTGAGATACTTTTATCTGGATTAAGTCTGACTGTCTAGTTGACTCTCTAGCAAAGTATTTCGGAGTTAGTCCATACATATTGCTAAGCGAAATATTGGGTGGTGTTGTTAGACCCCCGCTTTTTCAATTGGTATCAGAGCAGGCAAACACGGTTAAGACCTTACAAGTCTGTGTTTGTACCAATCTGACTCTATGGACAAGAGTACTATGTCTGACAACGCAACATCAGTATAGGGTTGCTCAGATAAGTTTCAAAGATCTGAAACCACTGAGGAAAACTCCTTCACATCTCCTTCAGCCGAATCCGCATTCAACTGGAGAAAATCTCTTGATGAACGGTTGGATGATCTCTCGGATGATAGTGATTCAGAAGAAGGACAAAGTCTTGATGAGGAAGTTTCTCAATACATAAAGTTGTTTAATCATGAATTGAAATAAACAAGGACAACTGCTTGCTTGATAAAGTTCATGGGTCCTCTCTGTCAAGAAAACAGAAAGTTGAGAAAACTCTTTAAAGGTTATGATGGTGGATACAAACTGTTATAATCTACCGATAAAGATCATGAAGAAGAGGTTCGCTCAAAAAAATCTGAATGTGATAATCTTCTTCATAACCTCTGTATGTTAAAAGAGAGACTTGCCGAAACTGAAGCAAGATGTGAATCTCAACAGAAATGTTTCAATGACAAAGAACGCAATCTTCTTACCAAAGAGAAATCCTTGGAAACCAAATTCACTGCTGCTCTTAATAAGGTAAAATCACTGGAAGAGAATCTAAATAGGTTCGATTCTAGCTCTACAAAACTATCTTCTATGCTGGGAGCCTGTAAAGAACATCATGATAAACGTGGTCTGGGATATAAAGGAATAGACGCTCTTAACAGTGGTAAGATTAAGTTTGTTAAAGCTGTTAATATTTCTCCATGTGAAGAACCTGTGTCAGCTTGCAAAAATAAGGATTCTACTTCTTCTAAATCTTCTCAAAAGAGAACTATTGAACGTAAGTCCTTCAACTGCTATTACTGCGGAAACAGAGGACACTCTGAGCGAAGGTTTCGTCTTCGGATAAGGAATGAAAAACTTCACAACATTCTTACTTGGATGTCTAAAGAAGTTGTTAAACCTATATCACAGATTGGAATCAACCCTGCTCGGCCTCAAGGGATATACTGTGATAAGGCTTTTTCTAATTATGTTTTCAAACCGAAGGATGCCTACAATGGTGGAAGGAAAAACAAAAAAAGTGTGACAGGTGCTGTAAATCAGTCTGGAAAGAGAAAAAGGAACATAAGAAAGAAAAACGAGTTAAGTTCTTCTAATATTCTCAAAAGGGACTGTGAATTCAAGTCTTCCAACTCAGATTTTTTACACGTCAACAATAGGGTGACTGATCTGAAGATCTGTATAAACAACCTAAGACGGAATATCAAGAAAATATGGAATGCTGTTAACACAGGTACTTCTAAATCTTCTCTTGATAATGCTTCTTCAACTATACCAGGTAGCTTGATAAATACCGATGAAAAGGAAAAAGAAGAAGTAAATAATGATGAGCAAGATGCTCATCTTATTACACCCTGACATGTTCATGTTGCATCTCTTTTAATTATGTTTAGTTAAAAAGGGATGCTCATGATTCTCAGGATTTTCATCTGGAGAAAGCTGTCAGGATTGTACTGCATTCGATGTTACCTTATTCCGTTTGCTCCTCAACATCTATTTCTTTTTACGTTTTGGGCTTCTTTGGTCTATCTTAGTCCCGTTTCTCCAATACACGCACCAACCCTCACGAACGACATGTTTCCTAGGGTTTGATGGAATTCCTTATATATATAACGTATTCCAGAAGTGCAAAAATATTTTCTAAAAGTCTTTTTGGTGCACAATGGAGGGAAGCAACAAGGTTGATGATGTTGAGATTTGTCCTATTGATATCTCGTGTTTTCATGCTCTTGATCATGAAAACGAAGACAAAGTACCAGTTCAGATTTCTTCACAACTGGTAGGAAATCTTCTTGGAGACTTTAAGGTCGTTCGAGAACAACTCAGTATTGCAACGAGGAACCTTGACTACCTAAAAGGCGAACTAAGGAAGGCAACTAAGGAACTCATTCTTGTTCAATCCCTGGTTGCAGACAGGATTTAGTTTTTCGTCTGATCTTGGTTCTAGTTTGTTGCCTAGTATGTCTTCTTTTTGGATTAGTTGAAAGAATAACTAGCGTTTTGAATAGCGATGATTGTGACTACACATAGTTATTTTGTTTTCATCTTCTTATGTTTATTTTTTAGGTTTATTGGTTTTAAATTCTAAAAATATTTGGAGGATGATGTTATTGCAGTATTAATCTTTATGATTTTGTGATATTGCAATAGTTTTATGGGATATGTATTGTTTGTGTCCGTGAACTTGAAGGTCCCATATGTTGTCAAAAGTAAAGTCGTTCATGAATTGGTTTTCGTATTGATGAAAGGACGAATGGACTTCTGACAAATACAAAAGTTATGGCTATGCGGTCATTTACTTGATGGAAAATAGGATAAAATATTTTGTGTGACAAGGATAAAGTCTATTATGTAATTATGCATATAGTGATAGAAAGATATAATAGATCCTTGTATGTATTCCGCGGTATTGATCTTCTTTGATCCATTCTTTTTGTATCACCGTGAAGGCTCCATTGTGTTTCTTATGTTGAGCATGATATAACTAAGTCGATTATTCTTATTGGCTTTGTTGGTTGTTTCATAAGATGCTATATGTTGAGCATTATGAACTAAATTAATCATCTTGGTTGGTTATTTAGTTATTTGCTCCGAAAGTCTTCTTTTGTCGAGCAAAACTTTTGACAATTAAATTGATTACTTTCATGATTAGTTTGGTTGTTTGTATTCCAATTAGATTAATTATGGGTTCTCTTGTAATTAATCTAGTTGAGTTTCCATATATTCCACAAGTTCTTGTGTTGAATATATGAACGGCTATACTAACTA
Source organism: Papaver somniferum (assembly GCF_003573695.1). Lineage (NCBI taxonomy): Eukaryota > Viridiplantae > Streptophyta > Magnoliopsida > Ranunculales > Papaveraceae > Papaver > Papaver somniferum. The sequence goes on along the minus strand of NC_039360.1, from coordinate 154,453,429 downwards.
TGTTCTATTGGTTGATGTAATCGTATATTCCGTAAGGTTTTCCTTATGTTGAGTATGTGAACGATTAAGTTAGTCATCTTCGTATGATTACCTTAGTCGTAGCTCCGTAAGTTTACTTATGTTGAGCACAATCAATTAAATTGATCACTTTTGTGGTTTGATTTAGTTGTGTATTCCAATTAAATTAATCACGGGATTACTTGTGATTAATTTGATTGAGTTTTGGATATAGAAAATAATTTTCCTATGGTTTTTGGTGTCCAATTAAAAATCCTTCTTTTTCTTCAAAATTAAGGTCGCTCTTGTTGTTCTCTCGGGAATGACATCAAATGGGGGAGAGTTCTTTTGAACTTGTGCTTAATGGTAATATCTTGCGGGATGTGCGGCTGTGGAATTTTATAGGGGTTATCTTGTATCTTAAAACTCCTTGATGAATGCATTTAGCTTCGGCTTTATGATTGCATCTAAATTAAGTTGGTATGTATTTTTTCTTTTAGTCTATGAAACGTCTCTTCTCAGGAATTTCATTAGGAACCCGTTCTTGTACCTTTGCCAATTTTATTGAAAAAAAGGGGGAGAATTAATGTGTAGTTCTACTACATATACATATGGTTTTCGGATCATTGTGTAAAGGGGAGTGGTTTCCATGTGAGATGGAGTATTGACTAAGGGGAGTGATAGATATCACCGTAGTACTATTGTTAACTTCGTGATGCGATTGTCCTTTGATGTTACATAATAATACTATGTCATTGTATAATAATGATCGAGAATCTCGATTTCTCTCATTTTTATAGCTACGGATCTTCAACAACGGTGATGCTAAACTTACAACCTTTGGGATCATTGGAGTACTTGGAAGGACGAATATTTCAGGGAACGTTGAAGATTAGACTATGGAATAGGAGCCACTAAAGTTTATCTTTTTTGTATTCCATATGTATTAATAGTTTTGTCACTAAAATTGACAAAGGGGGAGATTGTTAGAGCATGCTCGGTCGACCTCGCATGTGTTGCTATCTCAAGCATGTTTGTCAATGTTAGTGATCAAAACTATGAGTCTTGATTTCTAGTCTACATAGCTAAGTCTCGGACTAGGATATAAAAGTGCAGTTGAGCTCAAGGAATTCATGGTGATTCATCAAACAACGACGAAGATCTACTCAAGGAACCGTGGAACTTCATCAACAAAAAGGTATGTGGAGACTTGAACTAATCTATCACTCAAAAGTCTATCTCTTCTATCTCCTACTTCTTATGAGGCAAAAGTCGTATGCTATATAGACTGGATCATACACATTTGATATTTCGAGCCGAGTATATCTCGCCTATCTATATCTCGAAATCATATGTTGGTAAAGCGTTTCGCTTTGATCGGGTTTATCTTCCCCTAGTGACGAAAGTCATAATGTTTCAATCACTTTGAAAATCGCTTTGACGAGAAATAGTGTCACAACTATATAACGTCCTCTAAGAATGTTTCAATGGTTGGAATGAGAGTTTAGGTATATATAGCCAATGATGGATATAAGCATTGGGTGGAAACACATATGTGCATAAGTCCTATTCCTTAATCCGAAGTTTGCGAACTTTGTTGATTGAGAGAAACCGGAGGAATTGGCTTTGCCAAGTCCGCGAACTCAGTTTGCGAACTCAGTCCGCGAACTGACGGAAGTTCTCTTGCCGAGAATTTCTGCTGGGATTTTCCAAAAACTCGTTTGCGTGTTTAGTCCGCGCTCCTTGCCAAGATTTTCTGCTGAGTTTGGAAAACTCTGCCGGTTGTCTTAAGTCCGCGAACTTGTTTGCGTACTTGAGTGGGTTATGATCTAAAGATGTGCTTTTAACATGAAACATAAATTACTAAGGAATGCAGTATGCAAACCGTGGCTATAAAGTTCATGAGACGATTTAATCGAATCGAATCATCTTTGTTTCAATCGTGTCTTGTGTAGTTACATAAGATCTCATAGCAATTGAACAACTCTCTAACTAGTTCATTTGAGTCAATTGAACTAGTTATGGTGAAGAAGAATAAGGTTAATATGAAATGTTCAATTATAATCTTATTGATTTTGCTTTAATTGTTTGTTTTGCTTTTATTTTATTTTAGTATATAAAAATCAGAAAACCCCCCATTGTTATTTATAGGAAACCGAAACAACTTGACAACCATAGTCCTCTCTGTGGGAACGATCCTTTCTTACCATTGCTATATTATATATTTTGAGTAGTGAGAAAGTGTAATTTATTTTTGACGCATACGACAGCGATCAAACTTTGGCGCCGCTGCCGGGGAGGTAGCGGTTGTCACTTGTTTTTGGTTTCTTATTTTCTTGTTTTTAGTTTTGTTTTATTTTCTGGTTTTTAACCTTGTTTTTAGAATCGTGTTTCAGGTACTTATTTCTCATGGATGGAGCATATTGGAACAATGGATACGGTTTTCAACAATCTCAACAACATGACAACTTCCAACCATTCCATGGGTATAATCAAAACCAATTTATTGGCTATGATCAATATCCTATGGAATATTGTGGTCCTCATAACTATCAACAACCTTATGGCGGGTATGTGTATGACCAACCACAAGTATTGGAAGATTCTTATGCTCGTGAACAACAAGTCTCTAACTTATTGGACAAATTTTCCAACTTTGTGCAACAAGAGTTTGAAAAAGCTAAAGAGACTACAGACGAGCAACTCCAAGAACTTCGTGAAGGTATTGCTAACTTACAAAGAGATATTTATCAATACAAAGAAGAAAGGTATGAAGAAGAACTTTGTTTACAAAACAATAACTATTCTAATGTTCCTGTGGTTTGTGATGAATATTTGATTGATGCTAATGTTGAAAAAGGCCAACCTTTGGGGTCTTTCATTGATAATTGTGTAGTTAACTCAACTCTTGGTCTTAATAATGATCATTCACCTATTCAAAAGGATGAGTTTGAGACTAGCAACACTAAATTCAGTGAGAACCAATCTTATGTTAGCTATGAAACTGATGATGATTATGAAGATACATCGCTTGAACCAACTCTTGGTGACATTTCCCAAAGGTGTACCGCGGAATCTTTTTGGGATCAAGATGAAGACGAAGAAGACTATGATGAAACTTCTGTAGATAACTCAAGCATTGATATTAATAATGATCAAGAGACTATTCAAAGGGTGGAGCTTGAGGATGATGCGTTTTTGAGTCTTCTAAAAAAGTTCCTTATAGCGAAATTTGGAGCCGCAAAAGAGTATGTGCCTTACAACGAAGAGGAGTGCGTTGAGAATGAAACCGATATGACCAATATTGTGGAAGACCCAATTGAGATTGCAAAGGATTGTATTGATGATGTTGATGTCGAGACTTTGGTTAAGGCATAAAATGACGAAGAATGGTTGCAAGGTTTGATAGACGACCATGATATTCAAGAGGTGAATAATTCACTTGAGTTTTTCAAGGATGAAGAGGATTCCGTGATACAAGAGATTGTGTAATGTTTATCTAAACTTTTTCCTGTTGTTTCTTCTCCTTTACCTCTTATTGGTTTGAATGTATGTGCTTCGAGAATATTTTTAAATGACTTTGTTTCTCGATATCCTCAATTAGAGATGCTTGATGCTCATACTATGCAGGTTTTGGAACAAGAAACCGTGGTAGTCCTTGACTTCTACATTCTTTATACACTTCCAAGTATGGACAAGAATAAGTGTGGGGGAAACTTTTATCGGTTAATAGCTTCATTTATGTTTCATATTACTAATATTTGTGTGAAGCTAGTGTTTGCAAAACAGGTTCTATGGAAGGAACCTCAACTTTTCAGATTATTGGTATATGGGGAATTCGTCTTGCAAGTCGGCTGACGACTTTAAACCAAGCGCTAAATGGGAGGCAACCCATAGGATGAGTATTTCTTGTCTTGATTTTATCCTCTTCTTGTCTTGCATTTACTTTTTCTGATTTCTTGTCACATTATCATGTAGGATTTCCCACCTTGACTTACTTTGGATGTCTCAATTTACATTGAGGACAATGTAAAGTTTAAGTGTGGGGGAGTGGTTAAGCATTTGCATTGTAAAATTTTCAAAATTTTCAACTTTTGTGTAAATTAGTGAATAAAAAACTCCAACTTGTAGTTAGTTTAGAGTCACATAATATACATCTCGCTAATATTACATCGAGATTCTCATAAGAGTGACTGAACTTAGAGATGACAGAGAACATGATCGGGTTTCTTACTTGTATGAGAGTTAATGTTGGATTTAACCATGCCAGTGGCAAATAAGGTGCATACTGAATTCGGTATTAGATTTGTGATCCCCAATAGTGGAGACTACCCATTGTTACATCATGAGAGGCACCGGCCTTCAATTCTTTGTACGTGTCTAAATTTGTGCTTTTAGAGTGTGTGTCACCGTACGTAAACTCCGGGTAGAATGGTGAGCTACCCAACCTCCCACCAATAAAAGCACTATTTTGATCTCTTGAGTGCTATTTTATCAATCATGATGGTGACATCGAATTGCTAACTTACATACCACTTGTAATCTTGTTCGCAGTTAGCACCATCCACTTTATCTCTCTCTACACCAAAAGGTCCTTAGAAACACCATCACCATCAACAAGAGGAGCATCACAAATTTGAAGGAAAGTTGAAGACGTTCAAGGTTTACAAGCAACGGTATAGAAATGAGCAGGTTTCAGATTCAAGTAAAGCAACAAGACAAGGAGCATAATTTTTACAAGTTGAAGACTATTGTACAAGAGCGAAGATTATTAAGATGAGAGTTCAAGGAGTTTATGATATCGAGACATACAAGTTGTGAAGAATCAAGCGGTGAAGTACTTACACCACGGCCTTTGTACTTTCATTTTTTATTTTATCTTATTTGTATATTATTTTCTCTTGTTCTAAAAAAAAAACTTGGGGAAAAAAAACTTGGGACATGGTCATTGTTATGCTAAGTCCCTTGTCAAAAAAAAATTAAAAAAAAAACAAAAAGAAAAAGAAAAGAAGAAAAAAAGAGACAAGAGAAAATTTTGTTAGTTTTATTATTTTGCTTTGTTTTTTTTTTATAGGGCCTATGGCCCATAGATGTACGGTCCATTAGACCACTAGGGTTTTCCCTTCTACTTGTATAAATAGAACACTAAACTTATGTGATGGGTTTCTCCCCTCTCTTTGGTTAATGAAATCTTCTTATCTCTTTTTCTTTTTCTTACTCTAAAACGTTATCAACGCACGAGCTCTGCCGCTGAGATTTTTTTTCCCTCTGTCGAAGAAAGCTCTCTGGGATTTGGTACTTCTGATTTATTTATTTTTATTTTGTCTTTCAATCAATCAGAAAGGTACATCTAAACCCATTTATTTATTTCAATGATTACCTTTATGTTTAGTAGATGTGATGAGACGTGGATGCTTTGACATTAAGAAAAAAAAAAGGTTGTCTGCTATGCTTTATATTAAAAACTAGTTTTATTTTATTTGTTTTAACGTGCCATTCACATATACATGGATGCTTCACATGTTTTCTTTGATTTTGGTGAATCCCCCTATACAGATCTAAGACTTTTCATCTTCTTTTTCTTTTTCTTTCATCATCATGTGATTTGTTTAACATATTACTTGTCCCTATGTGAATTTTCTATGGTGTGCTATTTGATGTTGATGTATAACATGTCTTGATCAGATTTATATACATGAAATCTTCATATACTACTGCACTAGGCTATGTTTGCTTGTTTGTTTTTGTTTTTTTTAGTCTATTTTATAATCATATGTCGATGCCATGATGTCATATTGTTGTTTAACTCTGTTATACCATGGTGTGATGTGATTCATTGTTTTTGATTGCTTCACATGCGTCAGTTTATTTAATCATGAAGGTCTGTACTATGCTTTTGAGTGAATAGCTTTAGTTTCCCGAACAGAAAAAATGTATGACATGCATGCTTGTTTATGTATTTGATGTGTACTATGAACCCCTGTCCATGATTATGACTACTCTTATTTTTGTCTGCCGGTTCATTTCTTCGAGATTATAATTATTATTATAATAGTGGTACTATTTCTTTTTATATACTATATATATATATATATATTTTCTTTTGATATGCATCCTAATTAATGTTATTTTATTTATATTTGAAAGATAGTGATTGGTGTACTATGGTCAGTTTTCTGTAACGTATAAATTAAATGCACATCTTGATTGATTTTTTTTTTTGGTAATAAAATGTAATAAACGTTGTGTATTTTTGGTATTATGTTTGTAACGTAGGAAGCTATGTATGCCTTTAATGCTATATATGTGCTATGTCTGTGTAATAATATAATTATAATATTTGACTGTGTAATAACTAAAAGCTATGAGTTTTTGTCTTTAGTGCTATGCAATATATAATATGTATTGTTTACAATATTTCCATATTTTTTGTTTGTATATCAATGCCATAAGTGTTACCACTTTTTTTAACGTATGTTTTTGTGGCGTATGATTTTCTTTGTAAACCTTGATAATTATGTTGATATTTGATGATTGTTGACTGGGTCACCAATAAAAACCATAAAGAGATTTGGTTTCCCCAATCCCTAAAGAAACTTGGTAGGAATATAGTATCGGAGTGGGTCATACTAATGTCCTTTAATCTTGCCTTATGTAGATGATCAAGAAGGAATATATCCGACAAGAATTTGCACAGTTGGGCATAGATGGACTTGAGTATCACCGTTGGATGGCTGATGTGAAGATCGCTTTTGTGGCAAAAGAATGCACCCACACCATCATACCCTCTACTGAAAAAGATGTTGTCCCAGCAACTGAACAAGAAAAGGCTGAAGCCCTTCGATATTTGAAGGTTCACATTGACCCTAATCTCCTTTGGGGATACCAACACATGATGTGTCCTAAAGAACTGTGGGATGCATTAGCAAGCCGTTTTGGGAGCATTGAGGATTGTCTTCTCCCACAGTTGAATGAACAGTGGAATGACATCCGTTTTCTTGATTATGTGAAGGTAAGTGATTTCCAAAGAGATATGCTTAAGCTACAAGCACAACTCAATTTTGTGGGATAAAACTCACAGATAAAGATTTGATTCAAAAGACATTGTCTACTTTCCCTTTGTCATCTGTTATTCTAGCCAACCAATACCGCATAGAAGTTGATAACAAAAGAATAACAACTTTCTGCAAGTTGATCAACCTATTGCGGGTGGCCGAAAGGCACAATGAAGTTCTAGCAAACAACAATGCTAGAGTCCCTGGGAAAAAGAAAATTCCCGAGGCTAACTATGGCAAGGATAACAAAGGAAAACACCCCAAAGAAAAGAGGGTTAAAAATGCTGATTCATATTCTCATGCTCCATACTCACGTGGGGATAATAACCCACGTGGAAGAGGACAAAGGGGTCATCGTGGAAAGGGCCATGGGCGTGGAGGCCATTGGCGTGGAGGCCATTCAAATACCTGGTCTAGAGAAGTTACTTATGGACCAAGTGGTAGGGGCAATACTGTTGAAAAAACACATAAGAACTCCATGTCCAAGAAGGTATAAAATGACAATGCACCTTGTTACAGGTGTGGAATCTCCGGACATTGGTACCAGCAATGCAAATCTAGTGCCAAAGTAGCAGCCAGCTACAAAAAGTACCGGGAATCTATAGATCAAGAAGCTCACTGTGTGGAAGAACATGATAATGCCCCAGATGTCAACTTCACCATCTCAGACTTCCAGGGAAAAAAGAACCATGCCCTTATGGAAACACCTGACTTTGATTGATTGTTATTTTTTTATTATTAGCCCTGGATCCTAAAAACTTCTTTACTTTCTTTCTTTGTGGTTTAGCAGACTTTGGTTTAAATATTTGCTTTGATGACTTAAACTATGTTAGGTAGTCTTAAAGTATCGTTTTTTTGTTGATGGATCAATGGTTTTTATGCTTCAGATTACTATGGGTACTTAATTATTATGCTTTGGATTTAATTTTTACTGTGATAATCTATTGCATGACTGAATTATGTGACCGAATTCTCTGAAGTACCATTTACTTGTAGGAATGTCATCCTCAGAAGAGATTGAGTGACTAGCTGATAGTGGTACCACGCACACTATTTTAAGAAATAGACCATTATTTTTTGATTTAATTCCTTATAAATCCTCTGTGACTACGATGATTGGATAGTCACAAGTGATCATTGGGCGAGGTAATGCTCAATTTTTGTTGCCAAACGGCACGATGATTGAAGTCACAGAAGCTCTATATGCACCAAGAGCTAATCGTACCTTGTTGAGATTCAAAGATATCCGTGCAAATGGTTATCACTTGGAAACTCACTGTGAAAATGGCATTGAATATATTAATATTATCTCTAATACATGTGGAAAAAAACGCATTTTAGAGAAATTAATGAGTCACTCTAGTGGTTTGTACACTACTACTATCCGGATTATCGAATCACATGTTGTTACCAACGATGAACTGTTGAAAAGTGACTTGTACAAGCTTTGGCACGACCGCTTGGGGCACCCAGGTCGTGATATGATGATCCGTGTTTTAAAGAACTCACACGGACATCCTTTCTTTCGAGAAAAAAGTAAAATGAGTCAAAAGACAGTTACAATGCAAAGTAACGTCTGCCAGCCACTGCCATCTAAAGAAGTGATGTGCAACCTCTCTCTCATTCTACTTCGTGGACTTTGTCAAAAGCACACCAATCATTTTGCAAAGCTTGTTCTTTAGCAAAGACAGGAGCGAGACCATCCTATGCTAAAGATACAAAACAAAACATTCCATTTTTACAAAGAATACAAGGTGATATTTGTGGACCTATACATCCAGAATGCGGACCATTCAGGTATGTTATGGTTCTGGTAGATGCTTCGACCCGCTGGTCACACGTTGCATTATTGTCCACAAGAAATGCTGCCTTTGCAAAGATCCTAGCACAAATTATACGTTTGAGGGCTCACCACCCCGATTATCCAATCAAGTCTATCAGACTTGATAATGCTGGAGAATTTACATCTAAAGGATTTGATGATTTCTGTATGTCTATCGGAATTGACGTAGAGCACCCTGTACCCCACGTACACACTCAAAATGGTCTTGCAGAAGCTACCATCAAAAGGTTACATATGATAGCTAGGGCATTGGTTATGCGTTCCAACCTGCCTATTACTTCCTGTGGGTACGCCATATTGCATGCAACATTACTTATTCGTTTTAGACCCACTATTAGCCAACCATTTTCTGCGTACCAGTTGGTAACTGGATATGAGTCTGATATTTCAGATCTACGCATTTTTGGTTGTGTTGTATATGTGCCTATTACGCCCCCACGGCGTACTAAAATGGGTCCCCAAAGACGATTAAGTATTTATGTTGGACATGAATCCCCATCAGTTATCCGCTATTTGGAACCTTTGACAGGCGATCTCTTTACCGCTAGATTTGCGGATTGTCACTTTGATGAGACAATATTTCTGTCGTCAGGGGGAGGTATGGAAAAGGATTTCCTAAGGGAACGACAAGAATTGTCGTGGTGTGTCCCCACCTTGTCTCATCTTGATCCCCGTACCTCACAATGTGAAAGTAAAGTGCAAAGAATTATTGATCTTCAGAATGTGGCGAACTCAATACCTGATGCATTCACTGATATTGCTAAAGTGACGAGATCACACATACCAGCTGCAAACGTGCCTGCAAGGTTAGAAATCCCTAATATGGGAAAAGGCACCTTATATAGAGGTGTCAAACCTACACTTGGTGGAAGTGTAGCTGAGGCCGTGGCCCCCTAAAGAAAGAGGGGAAGACCACCTGGTTCGATGGATACTCACCCAAGGAATAAAAGAGTGAGTAAGGCACAGTCCGATCCATTCATCATCAATACAGATAATCCCTCTCATGAAATTATCTCTGATTATAGTTATGTCCATGAATCAATACTGGAGGACACTCCGATGTTTGAAATGATTCCAGAGAACAATGAAATATCTATAGATTATGAGAGTGCATACGTGTTGATGGAAAGATCCTCCACGCAGATTGATGATGCATTTGTATACACCGTTGCTCAAGATATCATTGAGCACGATGACATCGAACCACGCTCTATTGCAGAATGTCAAAAAAGAGAAGACTGGCCTAAATGGGAAGTTGCAATCCAGGAAGAATTAAATTCACTGGAAAATAGACGGGTATTTGGTGCGGTAGTGCTAACCCCATGTAATTGCAGGAAATCCTACACTACACCCCTCATATGATTTCATTAACACTCATCTCAATTTTAGATTAACAATCTTAATTTTATTGATGAATCTTTGAACAATCTTACAAGAAAAGATAAAGGAATCAAGCATAACCACTGCTCTAGAATTTCTCTCTCCTATTTACTTGTTTCTTACTCAAAAAAGATCTCTCTCATTTCCTTCACAATTGAACGAAATACATAGTGGATGACAGCTAATCTGTCCTTTATTTTCGGATATGTCTTGCGACATTCTCACAACCTTACAAATGTTAATCTCGCAAACTCTCTAATTTTCGCAGGACCATTACATCTTTCTCATGATTTTAGCTGACGTCGTTTATTATATCGTTTCTGAAATTGTTCTGCGACGCTGTTGTGTTGTATTGTTGATAATTTCGCTGAGATATTATTGATGCGAGATTTTGATCCTACATCTTGCCTCTTCTCATATCTTCTCTGCGAAGTAGAGATTGATGCGAGAAATTCCGCAGTTATCCATCATTTCATATTTTGCATTTATCACACGTATCCCTTTTTCCATCTGTTTCTTGATACGTCTTTTGTAACTGCTGCTTTTTGACCGCTTGTATCTTTCCGCATTTATCGTGTTTATCTTTTCGAGAAAAAATTTCCTCTATATATACTCTTTCTCATTCTCTTTTTATTTCTTTTTATTTTCTCTACAACTTCATCGTTCTTCTGCAAATTCCATTATTGCAACTTTTCTTCTTTCTTCTTCTTTTAATCTTTTTAAGTTCTTCTTCATCTTCATATTGTTCCCTCTGTATATCTTCATCGTTCGTAATTTTCTTCGAAATAATCTTCCTGCTAGTGTTTTCCATGGATTCATCAAGTTTAGTTTTCTTTTTTCTTCCTTATGGGTTTTGCTGAAATTGATTTTGCTTACTGCCTTATTTGATGTTGTTTATGTGATTCCCATACTCTTGTTATTTCAGCAAAAGCGCCTCCAACACTAAATTTACGGTCCAGAACCCTAATATTCCCAAACCGCAGCATAAGATTGTTGCGCATAAAAGAAAGTCTGCGAATCAGAAGGTAGTAAGAAACATTATTCTTTTCTAATAACAATATTGTTGCCTCTGTTTCTTATCTGGGTTGTAATTCGCAGGGTGATAAGGATGTCAATAAACCTCTCAAGAAATCTCGCCACCTTAAAACTGTTGAAACCTCTGTTCCATTCCACTTACTTATCTCTTCTAAACCTCCTGCAACATCTTCGCAAGATAAACCATCATCTCCAATTCGCGAAAAAGCTGCCTCAGACTTCATTTATTCAACTGATCTTTCAATGATTGAAACCCCCATTATTGATCCTTCTGTGAATGAAACTTCTTCTCTTCCTATTGATAATGTTTCTCAACCTTCTATCATTGCCAGTTCTCTACCTGAGCCTCTTCCCTTTTCGAAAGAAACCGTGGAAGGAATAGATATTGCTTTCAAAGTTTTGTCTGAAGTCCTGGATGATGGAAATAAGTCTTCCATTGATCCTGTTAAGTCTAGCATGTGCGAAGTTCTGAATAAGTATTTCGGTTCTGACAGAGCTGCTTCGCAAACAGCTTTGGAAAAAGAGTGCAATGCTCTTCGTCTCGAAAATCAAAAGCTTCAGAATGTTTTGTTGGATCGTATGATTTTCTTATCTGTGTCTTCAATTTGCCTTTTTAATGGTTTTATCCTTCCCATATTTAATTATCCTTGAAATCCCTCTTTCGCATGTTAAGCCTTAAACCAGAAACGAATAATGGAGAGATATCAATTTGAATCTGTTGTTGAAGAAGCCCGTGTTGATAAAGAGATTTTGATGGATCAACATAACCAATTAGATAACCTTTATTCATATTCTCTTGATCATATAAATAATCTTACCAATGAAAATACCCAATTAGTTCAGAGGCAAGATTTATTAAGTAATGAAATATCTCGCCTTTCTTATTCTTTAACTAAAGCTAATTTAGGGATGAAAACTTTATCAGATGAGAATAAAACCTTATCTCAAGAGAAGCGAAATTGTTTAAACAAGATGGCGATATCTTCGCAACAACTTAGCATTCTTCAGAAAGTATATGATGACCAAGAACAATCTCTTCGCTCTTTGAGAAATGAACTTAAAGAAGTAACAGAGTCATCTATTGCTGAAAGAGATACACTCATTCAAGGTAGAATAACTTTAAGTGTAAAGGCGAATCAACTTAAAGGACAATATTCCAAATTAGAAGAATCTTATTCTTCTCTTGCGAAGAAAAATGCCTTTCTTATTTCTAAAGAGAAAAATCTTCAGTCTCGACTTAAAGGTTTAGTTGGAGATAAATTTGATGACGCAATGGACCGTTGGGAGAATAGTTGTCTGACCTTGATTCAACACCTTATTTCGCAAAAGGAAGGTAGTCATAATAGTTTGACTGCCTTAACTATCTTTTCTTTGTCATATCTTTTTGAGTTCTTCATCTTATTGAATTTTTGTATTCTACCTTTCGCAGAGTCTGAGAAGAATCTTCATTCCCCCCTCTCTGTTTTGGAGGCTAAATATGCCAAGATTCGCAAAGAAAATGCATTACTCGTCTCTGTCCTTACTGGTTCTCGCGACCGAGCAGAAAGAAGACTTGATCATCTTGCTTATTTTAAGGATATTCAAGATAGGAATCATCAGAGAGCACTTCTTCGTCAAGTTCATCTCCGAGCTGAAGTCCTTGTAAATGATATTTTATTGTCTAAATCTCTTCCTCCTACATCAATCGAACCTTTGGAAGTAGATGATGATGAAGTTCCTCGTCCTGCTGACAGTGATTATGATTATGAAAATGGTGCAGAGGATAATTTTTTGGAAGATGGAGAAGAAATTCCTTCTAAGGAAGCATCTCCTGGTTTTAATCAAAATGAAAACGAAAGAGAAATCCCTTCTGAAGAAGTAATTGTTGGCGATAATCAAGGTGCTAATCAAGGCGAAGATCATAATCGAAATGAAGGAGAGGATGGCGATAATGAGAACTTTGGGGAAGAATGTCTATTATCTCCTTCTACTGGAATTAATACTGAAGCATGATATTCTTATCTAGTTCTATCTTCTTGAATTGTCTTGTCTTTATTACTTTCTACGAATAACATTCTTCAACCAACTTTGGAATCAATTTTCCCTTTTAGTATTTTGCTGGTGAGAAAGATAATGCCTCTTGTTTATTAATTCCCATACTTGACTCTCATTATCTTTCTTGCGAAAAATAATCCGTTATGAATACTTATAAATATTTTGTTTTTTCATGTGGTCTTATTTTGCCTTCCTAATTAAAGGTCTTATTATGCCACCTCTTGTCATTGCGACAAAATATCAGGACGTCCTTGCACTTTCATGCAAAAACCCATTGATCTTGCCTTAACTTTTTCTTTTGTATTGTGGCCTCTTCAGGAATGTTGCGACAATATGACAGGCCTAAATATTCTTGCGAAAATAAACACCCGTGACATTGCCGTCTTGCGACGAAATCGCAGGACGTCTTCGTACTTTCATGCGAAAACCCATTGATCTCATCTCATCTTATATTTTTCTTTTGTATTATTGCCTCTTCAGGATTGTTGCACAAATATGACAAGCCTTAATACCCTTGCGAATAAAAAGCCTCGTGACATTTGCGTCTTAAGACACTTATCAGCTCCCTAATGGAGGGTGCCGCCCTTATCTCCCCCCTAGTTGCCCCTTCAAGGAGGCGTACTTCTACCATACAAGGTTAGCTCCTCCCATCCAGTATTAACAACAACCAGTTGTTTTCGCAGCCTCTTATCCCTTTTACGTATAGGTCTTATGGTTACGAGACTGTACCCTAAGTGGGGTTTTCTTCAGGCCGAGTGCAGTATAAGCAAAGACTTGTCAAGAATGGCAAGGTACGCTTCAAACGTCCCTGGCACTCTTGACTCAACCGTGTACCTCGGCGCCTTGATCAGATCTGCACTCCTTGGGAGAGTCCTTATTACCTTAGTCTCCCAACCTAAGTCATATGCTTAAATTGAGAATCCAAGGTGCCTCTCCCGGATGGGCTTTATTGACCCCAAATCTCTATGACTCAGGTTCCGGTGGCGGTGTAGCCTTTACCTGAGCCATGCAACAGGTACCCTCTTATATGACGTACTTTGGGTCTTACATTTGCCTCTTGCGAAATTTTATTCGCGAACTAGGGTGTACGCCATAAAGGTTCGCCCCTTTCTTTTATGTCATTGTTCTGTGATTATTTCTGCGAAAGTTTCGCACATCATGATCTTGTTTTGATATGAATAATCTCGCAATTGTTCTTTCAAAATTCATAACTTCTCAAGGCTTCTTACGGATAATATTTTTTTAAGTACAACCTGTTCCATGGTCTGTCAAGTCTGTGACCAACATCTCTACCTTCTGGATCCATTAATCTATAAGCTCCTGTTCCAACTATCTCCTTAATTATGTAAGGTCCATCCCATTTTTTCGCTAATTTTCCACCATTTTCTCGCTGATATATTGGTGTCTCTCGCAGAACTAAATCTCCTGGTTGGAATTCGCGTACTTTGACACGTTTATTATATTCTCGGGCTAATCTTCGTTGATAATTCTCCATATGTTGTAAAGCTTTTTCTCTTCTTTCTTCTAATTCATCAAGTTTGTTTAAGATCAAACCTGCACTAAGATTTTTCTCCCGAGCTTCTCTCTTTGTTTTCGGAATAACAACTTTTGTTGGTAACACCGCTTCAACTCCGTATGTTAAACAAAAAGGTGACATTCCCGTAGCTTCTCTTCTAGTTGTATTATAAGCCCATACTGCATTATGTACTTGTTTGCACCGTGCTATGTGATGTCCTTCCAATTTCTTCTTTAATATATCTGCAATTGTTTTGTTTGTTGCTTCTACCTGCCCATTAGCTTGTGGATACAAAGGAGTAGACTTTCCACATTTTATCTTAAATGCATTAAGTAACATTTCTATGTTCTGTCCTTCAAATTGTTTCCCATTATCAGATACCAACTGCGCAGGAATTCCAAATCTGCAAATGATATTTTCGAATATGAATGTAAAGATATCTTTGTCGCGAATATGCTGTACTGCCTTCACTTCTGTCCATTTTGTGAAATAATCTGTAGCGACTATTAAATATCTTCATTGTCCAGAACCTGGTAAAAATGGCCCCACAATATCTAAGCCCCACTTTCCAAAAGGCCACACACTGGTTGAAGATGACAATGGTGCTCCAGGTGCATGTATTTTCTTTCCATGCCGCTGACAATCTTCGCAACGTCTTGATATTTGTTTTGCATCTTCGTGCATGTATGGCCAGTAATAGCCTTGCATTTTTGCTATATGTGCCAAATATCTTCCCGCGCTATGATTTCCAGCATCCCCGCTATGTAACATTTTTAGCACTTTTTATCCTTCCTCTCGTGTCAAACATATGAGTGATGGTCCATTAAAGGATTTTCGGTATAGCAGCCCATATTTTAATTCATAATTCGTTGCGCGGCTTTTTAACTTGTGTGTTTCCAATCTATTTCTTGGTGTTTCTCCTTTCGCCAAATATGCATGAAGTTCCGTTCTCCAATCTGCGATATTGTTCGTTTGTTCTTCTTTTTCACCGTCTATTATTATCATCACGTCCACTTCTTATTCTTCTTTATTGATTGATGGTGACAGAAGTGTTTGTATTTTTATGCATCTCGCAGTTGGATCTGTCATCATGCTTGAGATGAAATCAAAAGCATCTGCGAGTCTGTTATCCTTCCTTGAAATGTGCCTCCATTTTATTTTTGGGATTTTCGCTGACAATTCTTTAACGAGCTTCTTGTATTTCTTCAAGGATGGTTCATTTGTAGTATACTCTCCCTTTATTTGGCGAATAACTAGCTGCGAATTACTAGTGGTCCTGGCATTTTCTAGTTTTATTTCTATTGCGAATTTTAAAACATGTATCACAGCTTCATATTCCGTTTCATTATTAGTGGATGCGAATTCCAATCTGAATGAAAAATCCATCTTTATTCCTTCTGGCGAAATTAAAACAATTCCAACTCCATTCCCTTCTCCATTTGATGATCCATATACCAATATCTCCAATCTATTTGGTTATGTTAATAAATCTTTTGGATCTCTGTGTTCTTCTTCTATATCCATCATTTCTTCTACCGCTTCATCTTCTTCTAAAGGAAATTCTGCTAAGAAATCTGCAACAACTTGTGATTTTGGTTAAGACAAAATTTCATATTTAATATCAAAGTGGCCTACTTGTGCATTCCATCTCTCCACTCTTCCTGATCTTTTAGAATTCTTCATCACTGATTCAATTGGTACTTTTGTTAATACCCTTATCTTGTGCGCTTGAAAATATATGCGGAGCTTAAATGATGCATAAACTAATGCTAAGATTAACTTCTCAATCTTTGAGTAATTCTTCTCGGCAGTATTAAAAGTTTTGCTAATGTAATAAATGGGTTTCTCCACTCCTGCGTCTATTCGCAATAACACAGCACTTAATGCATGCGACGTCGTCGCAAGATAGATCAATAATTCTTCTCCTGATTCTGCTTTTTGTAAAATAGTTGTATTCATAAGATGTTCTTTGATCCCTTGAAAAGCTTTTTCGCATTCATCAGTCCATTTGAATTTGGCACCCTTCTTGAGTATATCGAAAAATATTTGCATTTGTCTGATGATCGCGAAACGAATCTCCCCAATGAATCTAGAAGCCCATTTAACTTCTGTACATCTTTTATTGTTGCTGGTGTTGGCATGTCACGAACTGCTTGCACTTTTTCTGGATCAACCTGTATTCCTTCTTTTGATACAATGTAGCCTAAAATTTTTCCCGATGCAACTCCTATAGTACACTTCTCAGGATTCAGTTTAATGTTATACTGCCGCATTTGTTCAAAAATCTCCCTCAGGTCCTGTACATGGTCTTTGGATTCTTTACTCTTTACTAACATGTCGTCCACGTGTACTTCTAATGTTTTGTGTATCCATTTTGCGAACATCTTCTCTACCATTCTTTGGTATGTCGCCCCCGCATTTCGCAAACCAAATGGCATTTTCGTGTAACAATATAAACCTCTGGGGGCGAAGAAAGCAGTATGTTCTTGATCTTCTTCAGCGAGAGGGATTTGGTTATACCCTTTGTACCCATCTAAAGACGATACCCTATCATTTCCCGCTGCAGATTCCACCATTTGAGGAATATCTGGTAACGGAAAACTATCTTTGGGGCAAGCTTTGTTTAAATCAGTGAAATCTATGCAAAGTCTTATTCCTTTGTTTTTCTTTGGGACAATGACCATATTCGCTATCCATTCTGGGTATTTAGCTTCTCTTATAATTCCCGCGTCAAGCATTTTATATAGTTCTTCTTCTATTTGAGAATGGTAAGCTGTTGCGATTTTTCTTATTCTTTGTTTAAATGGTCTCACATTCTTGTTAATCTCCAACTTGTGGCATGTAATTGATGGATCTATTCCCGGTATCTCATCCATGCTCCCTGTGAAAACGTCTTTATATTCTCGCAAAAGGTTAACAGTTCTTTCTTCTTCTTCTACATCCATCTTGGTTCCAATTCTCAATATTAGAGGTTCTTCTATAGTCCCAACGTTTATTTCTTTTGTTGGTTCCGCGGCAGTGTAATTGGACTTGGGTTCTCCCATTGGTGTTGGTTCTTTTATCGTTTTTACAGGTCCTTCTCCTTCTTCCGAAATTTCGCTGGGTATTCCCTTGCCTTCTTTTGCCCTTATCATATATACTCTAAATTCTTCTTCTTTCTTTGCCTCTTTTGCCAACTTTCTGCGAAATTGTTTCCTTTTTGCTTGTCCTTCATAATGCTTTACTTCAATTTGATGACATAATTTCGCATTGTCAACATCTCCTCTGATTTCTCCCATTCCATTTGGTGTGGGAAATTTAATACATTGATGCAACGTTGATACTACAGCTTTTATCGCATGTATCCATGGTCTTCCTAACAACATATTATATGGCGATTCCATATCCACCACGCACAGTGTTACGTGTGTTTCGATCTCTCCTAATGGGATTCGTACCACTATTTCTCCTTTAGGTTTTGTTGTGGATTTTCCAAAGCCATAAACAAAATATGTTGAACTGGACATTTCTTCATCTATAAATCCCATTCCCCTGAATGCATGATAAAATATTATATCCACTGAACTTCCTGTATCGATTAAAGTTCTGTTCAACATCCATTCTCCCGTGGATTTTGTTGTTGTCTCCTTCTCTTTTCGCGTAATAGGCACTGTAATAACCAATGGAGATGTGTGGTTCAAATTTTCTTTTGGTATTTCTGCCGCCATGAATGTAATTTTTTGCTTTTCCAAATCTTTCAAGGATGATGTTTTTCTACCGCCATAACCTTCCTTCCTTCAAAATTTCGTTTATGTATTCTTCCTTTGATGTTTTCATGGAATTCATTAACCATTGTTTTTGTCATCATATTACACTCCAATCTTTTGTCATCTTCATTGACTCTAATCATTTTCCTTTTAATTGGTTCACTGATTTATTTAATCACTTTCTTGATTTGAACAATCTCAACAACAATCTTCAACTTTCGATCTTCAGTTTCCCTGCTTCTAGCGCCATTATGTAGTTGCAGGAAATCCTACACTACACCCCTCATATGATTTCATTAACACTCATCTCAATTTTATATTAACAATCTTAATTTTATTGATGAATCTTTGAACAATCTTACAAGAAAAGATAAAGGAATCAAGAATAACCACTGCTCTAGAATTTCTCTCTCCTATTTACTTGTTTCTTACTCAAAAAAGATATCTCTCCTTTCCTTCACAATTGGACGACTATTTATAGGGAAATACATAGTGGATGACAGCTAATCTGTCCTTTGTTTTCGGATATGGCTTGCGACATTCTCGCAACCTTACAAATGTTAATCTCGCGAACTCTCTAATTTTCGCAGGACCATTACATCTTTCTCATGATTTTAGTTGACGTCGTTTATTATATCATTTTTGAAATTTTTCTGCGACGCTGTTGTGTTGTATTGTTGATAATTTCGCTGAGATATTATTGCTGCTAGATTCTGATCCTACACCCCCACTAGGCGTAAAGACCGTAGGACATAAATGGGTATTTGTCAGTAAGCGAAATGAGAAGAATGAAGTCTTGAGGTATAAGGCTCGCCTTGTGGCGCAAGGTTTCTCACAACACCCTGGAATTGATTATGAGGAAACATACTCTCCCGTAATGGACGTCATAACGTTCCGCTACTTAGTTAGCTTGGTAGTTTCAGAAGGACTTGAAATGCAGCTTATGGATGTGGTTACAACATATCTCTATTGGGATCTAGATTCAGATATATACATGAAAGTGCCTGATGGACTTCCATTACCCGAATCAAGTAACTCTAAACCATGGAGTGCGTTTTCAATTAAGTGGAAACGCTCACTTTACGTATTAAAACAATCCGGGCGGATGTGGTATACCCATATAAGTAATTATTTGATTGGGAAGGGATATACAAATAATGAGTTATGCCCCTGCGTATTTATAAAGAAAACGAGTTCCGGATTTGCAATTATAGCTGTTTATGTTGATGATATGAACATAATAGGTACTCTTGATGAAATAAGAGAAACCGCAAGCTACTTGAAATCTGAATTTGAGATGAAAGATCTTGGGAAAACTCGGTTTTGTCTAGGATTTGAGCTAGAACACCGAGCCTGTGGAATACTAATCCACCAGTCTGCATATGTCCATAAGATACTCAGGAAATTCAATATGGACAAGGTGCATCCTGCTAGCACTCCCATGATTGGTCGAAGTTTAGATGTACGAAAGAATCCATTTCGTCCAAAAGAAGATGGCGAAGAGGTATTAGGAGCTGAAATTCCCTACCTAAGTGCAATAGGCGCATTATTATACTTAGCACAATGTACTCGACCTGATATATCATTCTCAATGAACTTGTTAGCTAGATATAGCTCAGCGCCAACGCAGCGTCATTGGAATGGTATAAAGAATGTATTAAGATACCTTAAAGGAACCACTAACATGGGTCTATTTTATCCCTATGAGGACGAAAGGAAGATTGCTAAAGCAACCCCCTACACTGAAACCCCAAATAATGTTTTGGTTGGTTTTGCTGATGCTGGGTACCTCTCTGACCCACATAAAGCTCGATCCCAAACTGGTTATGTATTCACCATAAGGAACAAAGCGATATCCTGGAGATCGACCAAGCAAACTCTTGTAGCCACCTCCACGAACCACTCGGAGATCATTGCCCTGCATGAAGCGGTTCGTGAGTGTATATGGTTAAGGTCTATCATTACACATATTCGAGGTACTAGTGGTTTGAATTCTACCACTGAAGAGCCAACATGCATTTATGAAGATAATGCAGCTTGTATCGAACAGATGAAGCAAGGATATATCAAGCGTGATAATACTAAACATATTTCACCAAAGTTCTTTTACAATCAACAACAACAGTGCCTCTTAAACATTCAAATCAACAAAGTACCGTCTGATGAGAATGTGGCAGACTTATTTACTAAGTCACTTCCTAAGTCCTTATTTGAAAAGCACGTAAAGAGTATTGGACTAAGGAAACTGTCCGAACTCCCTTGATTGCAATCAGGGGGAGATGGAGACACCAGGAGGAGTATCTAATGATATGATGTCGACATCAGGGGGAGCGAGTGTCTGTTGAACTCTTTTTCCCTTCACCGAGTTTTATTTTGTCCCAATGGGTTTTGTTACTCGGAAAGGTTTTTAATGAGACAACAACAACACCAGGTTTATGACTCTCCGATTGAAATTATCTTTTTCCCACAGGGTTTTTATATTTTAGGTTTTTCTGAAGAGAAGTGGCAAGCTTTATCAACACATTGTAATTTTTTCCCTCCGTCAAGGTTTTGTCCCATTGGGTTTTCCTTTTCAAGGTTTTAATGAGGCAACACATTTGAAGTTACGCTTTTGAACCGCATAAGGGGGAGTGTTATAGGGCCTATGGCCCATAGATGTGCGGTCCATTAGACCACTAGGGTTTTCCCTTCTACTTGTATAAAAAGAACACTAAACTTATGTAATGGGTTTCTCCCCTCTCTTTGGTTAATGAAATCTTCTTCTCTCTCTTTCTTTTTCTTACTCTAAAAGTTTTTATTTTGTATTGTTTTATTTTTCTTGTTTCAATAAAAAAAAAAGGAAAAAAAAGAAAGAAAAAAAAGAGACAAGAAAAATCCTTTGTATCATATTTTGGGTTTGTATAGTTCGTTTTTAGTTTTGTATTCTTTCAATAAAGCCAATGGAAATAAGGAATATCCACAATGAAGTTTCAAGCAACAAGGAATTAGAGGAAAGAATCACATTGTCAAGATTCAAGTTCTAGATTTAATCATCAAGAATTGAAAACCGAAGACGAAGATGAAGACCGAAGACGTTTCTATGGATGATATGACAGTGGTGCTAACTTCACGTCGAACGGATAACGAGGTAAGTAAGCATATTCCCACCTTCGTTAAGTGGTTGATTTACTTTTTTAGAGATCGTCAGAAAAAAAGGGTTTTCAAAATGAAAAAGATGTGGGTTTTCAAAACAATTCGGAGGGTTTTTGCCTTCCTACTAGCAATGTGTCACAAGATTCTCTCTTGATTCCTACCTAGACACATGTGTAACCCATAAAAAGCTATTTATTATTGAGAGCAACTTCATAAAACCCTTTCTTATGAGGCAGAGTCGAGACTTTTGATCACTCCGAACCCAAATTTCTTTCGATAAGGGATGATTATTTCTCTCTCAACTTTTAAGGATGAGATTGTGTTCATTTATGTGTCTAATTTCTTATGACTAGTGTGCAGAATCTCTATGTTTTCTTAGCGCGTTGGATGCTATCATTTCAGAGAACTAGTAAGTTGGAAAAGTAGGTTTTGTGGGTATATCTCAAGTAAACCCTCACGAGACTAAAACTCGTCCACTAGGGACACCTAGGGTTTAAAGGCTTGTTATACGTCTTAAGTGTGACCGTAGCCTCGACGACACAGAGTTGTATGTATTTTTGTTATGTTTGATTTGCTCGAGGACTAGCAAAGTATAAGTGTGGGGGAATTTGATAGGTGTCTAAAACACCTAATTTATATCTAGTATTTATACTTTATTTGCTATTGTCTTTATGAATTGTGTCTCTTATGTTTGATTTTGAGTTTATTAGGTGCAATGGAGTCATTATGAGCAAAAGAAGAAGAAATTAGCCACTTGGAGAGAAAAGGAGCACAAAGGTCAATTCACATGCGAGCTATACTTGGAGCCCTCTAGTCTGTACACGAGGGAGATGAATAATGAACTGTCAGTTCCCCATAACTGACAGTTGAAGCAGTTGGCTGGAAGTGTTAAAGGCAGCCCTTATCAGTTACGGGTGCCAATATGAATTTGCATCATTACCAAAACCTAAAATTCAGAAGCTTTATCTCTTCTCATTTGTTTTTACACTCTACCTGAAATTGAGAGAGAAAGAAGGTGGCGCTGCTAAGGTGACCTGGAATTCGTGAAGAACTCAGGAGAAATCGAGAAGATGAAGCTGTTTTGAATTGAGATCGAGAGTTTATAAAGAATTACTCGATAAGGTTTGCTTCTAATTTAGGTTGGGGACTCTTACTGGTGGCTGAGAACAGGTTGAGAAGAATCCAGGGTTGAATTCAGCTGAAGGATGAATTGGTGCTTGTTGATGGGTTATGGTGGTTATTTAGAACATGATTAAGAATGGGTTTTGGTTGAATTAAGTGTTGGATTGTTTGAATCAAGAAATCAAAGAAGATGTTATTGAGTTAGGGTTTTGAAGAGATGGTGAAATCTGATGAAGAAATTGCTTTGGCAGAATGGAGCAAGGAGGAAGCAGATATTGTGCTGAAGTTCATGGTGTTGTGGTTTGTTAGATGATGGTGGTCCTGTTACTTCAAATGGCTGAGTTGGAGATGGAAAAGGAGGAATTTTTGGTAACTGAAGATGAGAAGAATGGAAAGAATTAAGCAAGTTGTTGCTGGTGGTGATTGAATTGTAAGAATTTGAGCTGAATTGTTTAGCTCAGACTGGTGACATTACAAGCTGAGTTGCATTGGAAGTTCTGCTGGTGGAGAAGAAAGAAACTGAGATGGAGAAAGAGAGAAAAAGTTGAACTGAAGTGTATGTTGCTGCTGCCTAGTCAATATGATAAGCTGTTACAGATTCATAGTTAGATGAATGCCAAGGTTTCAAATACAAACTGCAGGTGCAGGTTATGATTGCAGAATATGAACTGAAGTTGTGTCTGCTGGTGGTTTTAGTACTGAGGTGAAGGAGTTGGTGGTGATACTGGATGGAAATTCTAATGATTGAGCTATTGCAGTTGTAGAAGAAAGTGATGAGCTGATGGAGGTTCGGTGATTGTCGCCGTCGATTTGGAGGAGAATTAGAGAAATATTGAAGTTAAGAGGGAGAAAAATGGTACGCGTTCAGGGGTTAAAAGAAGAATTCAGCTGGTGATGCCGTTACTTCTATTTTCATATGGTGATAGCTTGTACATGATGGGATTGGCAACAAGGAGATGGTGGTCGCTGCTGTTAGTGAATTGAGAATACAGCTACAGAGAATGGCGGGAGTCGAGATGGTGGTGATTTGAAGCTAAGTTGATTACAAGAAGCAGTTGAGTTGGGCGATGTTGTTTGAGCAGATGCAGGCAGTGATGCTGATACATTGCAGATGCAGTTGGAGGTTTGAACTGGTGGTATAGCTGGTGATGCAATTGGCTACAATGGAATGGTGCTGCTTCAAGGAGATTTGGGTGTTGTTTTGAGCTGAGGAGTTTGCTGAGAAGGGTGAAACTTGAAATGGTGGCTGGAATTGATCGCTGTCGTATGCGTCAAAAATAAATTCACCTTCCTAAAGTATATGATAAGAAAGATTTCGTTTCCACAGAGAGGCAATTGTAGTTATTATGTATTCAATTTCTTAAAGTAACCAATTGAGGGGATTTCTGATTTTTATGTAAGCAATAAAAGTAAATCAAAAACAAAGTAAATAGTAGAATGTAATCAATGAGAGAAAGATATTGGTCAAGGAATTCATCTTCTATCTTAAACAAGTGCTTGAATTCATGATTAGAATTACAACTTAATCTCTTTTATTATCAAAAGCCTAGAGAATCAAGAGAGCAAGATAATCTATTAATTTCCTAAGTTCATCAACATATACATTAGAGTTGCGTATGTGAATTCTACCTAAAGAATAACCTAACGCCTTGCGCTAATTAAGTTCAATTCCCAGGAGCATTAAGTTTTGGAAATAGGCTAATCAATGCAATTGTCATACGTTGCGCATGACAATTCGGACAATGGTCAAGCTCTACATATGATGACGAGAGTGTATCACTACAAACCGTAATCATATCCTGCTCTTGTATTCGGGGTTATCGCTTGATGAAAAACCCTAAAATAGCTATGGACAAGGATGCAAGTTCAATTAATTGGCCACTTAACTAACCAAACATCTAAGTCCTATCACAATACATCAGTCATGTGATTATTAAAAACAAAAGAGATTTGAACGATAATCAAGAGAGAAAACTAATGCATTAATCAAGCGCTACTCATAGCTATGGAGTTCATCATAATCAATAATCAAATAAAGAAGATGAAAAATAAATACGAAAGCAAACCCTAGTTGTGTAAACAAAAGCGGCTCTCTCCTTAGCTCCCAGTAGAATACCTCCTCAAAGTTCTCGAAACTTTTTCTCTTTTGTAGCTTTTCTTAGGTCAAGCCTTCAAACGCCCATACCAATATATCCACCAAGCCCATATGTGAAATACCCAAGTAGAAAATCTGCTCAAAAAGTGTTGCCGGAAGTCCCAAAAATTGGCCGGTAACCTACCTGAAATTGGTCGGGAAAGTCGCCGGTAAGTAGCTCACGTGACCGGCAAAGCCACCCGGTCACCGGTCATTGTCAGTCAAATCGGTCAAGGCTCAGCCGAGTCAGGATGAGTCACCGATTTAACTCAGTTGATTTGGTCCTTACTGCCAAGGCCTAAGCCATTTTGCACTGGCCAGCTTTTGTGTTGCACAATCATTGTGCATGACTGCTCTTCTGCTGCTCCGTCTTAGGACAATTTCAGACCTAGCCATTGATTCCATTTCTCCTCAGTTGCGACACAACAAAGTCTTGTTCAACTGCAGCATAACCTCTTCAGTAGCCACCAAATCCTTGTCTTTGTCACCAACTCAGCTGCATCTTCAAACACAGCTCCAGCTCCATAACCTGTGACCTAGGCTCATCTAAACATCGCTCGCATGTGAATGACGCTTCTGCTCTTATCGAATTCTTCCACCAACAATAGTCGTCTTTTACTTCTCATATCCACTTCTCCTCTTCAATGTTTATTCATCACTTAAGCTGTCATGCTTTTCAGACAGAAATTGCATCACTAAAGCGGACATACTTTTCAGACAGAGCTGAAGAAATAAAAGCAAATAATGAGAAATAATCCGCCTCCAACAACATTTGCACCTTTTTGCCTTTTAAGCGACGTCTCCCCTTCTTTTGTTCCAAATTACTCCAAAGTACCTAAATACTCAAAAACAAACATAAGATACATAATTTACAAGAAAACTTAGCAAAGAAAGCATAAACAATAGATAAATATTAAGATTTTTTTAGACACCTATCAAATTCCCCCACACTTAGACTTTGCTAGTCCTCGAGCAAATCAAACAAAATAATTATAAAACATACAAACAACTCCGTCTCGTGAGGATACAGTTACTCTTAGCATGAATAACATGCATTTGAACCTCTAGGTGTCCCTAGTGGACGAGTTATAGTCTCGTGAAGGTTTACAAGAGATGTACCTACAAAACCTTTTTTCTCCAAATTCCAACTACCTGCGAAGAATCTATGAATGACACTAAACATTTTGTACTTAGCATACTATCAATGATTACAGGAGGAAGTACCCACTTTCGAATCCAATTCTTTCATAAATTAGTAATGTAGCTTTATCAGAAAGTTGAACACAACCACAATACTCGGAATCTAATCAACCACAATCACATGAAAAGATTAAGAAGATGGATATAGAAAATAGATGATGGCGAACTGTTGACTAAGGTGAACGGTGTTTCCCATATCTGTCTGAAGGTCACTTCCAAAACAAACCAAAAAATCCAATTGGATTGAGCTACTGGTCCGAATACTAATATCAACACGACTGGCATATACAAGGGAACCAGCGGTCGACAAACTTAATTCTAGATCAATTCACTGGCATATACAAGGGAACCAGCGATTGATTTTATTCAACACAATAATAATATTTTTTTTTTCTTTTCCTTTTTTTTCAATTTTTTTTCAATGACATCATGATTGGATCTTGTGGATCCAAGCACATGTTTTTTGTCAGCAGATTACATGATAGTTCCCTTGGATCCTGCACTCCACGCTTGCTTAGGCGACGGAGACAGGGAGAACACACACATATTGCTTTATCCAAGTGTCATATTTATTCCTTTTGGTCAATTGGTCAGTCTTTTTTTTCTTTTTTTTTTCTTTTTTTTGTAGTAACTCAATCACTCTATTTCATCCTAGCAGTAATAACAATTCGATGTTCGTGCCCCACCAATTCACTTAGAGAAACAATAGATAAATATGGAAAAATAAAAATAGAAAGTGATATGGTGACGACTCCGAGATATGGTGACAACTAACATGTTTTTTTTTGTTCGTTTTCATATGAATAGACTCTACTAATGGGTTCCTCAACTCCTATGTTTTCATTAGTGTAATGCACAAGTTGCTAGATTTTGGAGTTTATAAAGCAATCTTTTTTTTTTTCTCACTAAAGGCATCAAATCAACTAACTATACAAACATATAAATGCTCCCCCACACTTAAAATTTACATTGTGCTCAATGTAAATTTAGTCATTCAAAGTAAAGTTCAAGGTGGGAAACTCCGCAAATGATATGCAAAAACAAAGATAAAATGCTTAAAAATAAAAAGATAAAGATAAAGATACAAAACCGGTGGGTTGCCTCCCACTTAGCGCTTGGTTTAAAATCGTCAGCCCGACTATCTCCTTGCTTTCTGCGCCTTAGCCGGCTTCCAACACATTATGGAAATCTGATTGAATGGTACTTGGGTGTTTCCTCGCCTCAAAGATGTTGAAGTGTATGACTTCTTCATCAAACTCCATAGTCAAGGTGCCGTTGTGGACATCAATCTTCGTTCTAGCGGTACTCAAAAATGGTCTATCCAACAGTAAAGGTGTAGACGAGGATGAATTCACATCCACTGGAAATATTAGTCCTTTTACCTGCACCAAAACATCCTCAACAATCCCTTTCGGGTAAACATTAGATCTATCGGCAAGTTGAATAACTATGCCGGTTTTCTTAAGAGGACCAAGGTTTAAAGCATCATAAATATAAGTAGGAATAACATTAATAGAAGCTCCTAAATCTAACATCGGTTTTGTAAACCTCGTTTTACCAATTGTGCATGGAATTGTGAAACTACCGGGATCCTTCAATTTAGCTGGGAGTTTCTTTCGAAGATATGCTGAAGCATTCTCCCCCACACTCATTACCTCATTATCGGTTAGCTTGTGCTTGTTAGTGCACAATTCCTTTACACACTTTGCATAGCGAGGATATTGTCTAATTACTTCAATGAGTGGAATATTCACTTGGACCTTTTTAAAAACATCCCAAATATCCCTATCTTGCTCCACCTTTCTATTAGATTCAATGAACCTTCCAGGAAAAGGTAGAGGAGGAGCATAAGTAGGAATATGATTTTTAGAGTTGGAAATAGGTACCTCGGAAGTTTGGGGGAAATCAACATCATTTTCCTCCAAAACTGGTTCATTTGGGGCTTCTTCTTTACCCGAATCAGTAATTTCAGGTTGTACAAGTCGTGTACCACTTCCAAATGTAATAGCATTGACACCATCTCTTGGGTTAAGAGGTTGGGAAGGGAGTTTCTCGCCATTTTGTGCATGCAACTGATTAATTTCTTCGAACATCCAACCAACTTGTGTTTGCAAGTCCTTGACCGCACCCTCCGTTCTTTGCATAAAAGATTTCAGCAACTCTTCCATATTGGACCCTTGATTTTGAGGTTGTTGTTGTTGTGGTTGACCAACTTGTGATTGCAACTCCTTAATTGCACTATTCGTTTTCTGCTGATTTAAGTTCGCTAGTTGTTGATTTTGCTGTACCATGGATATTAGAGCCTCCACCAAAGTAACCATCTTTGCCAATTCTGAATTTTGGGCTTGTTGCGGTTGTTGCACTTGTTGTTGGAACTCACTCGGATGGTTGTAAACAAAACTTGTACTTGCAACTTGCTCGTAAGTGTTGGAGTAAATACCATACGGCTGAATTGAGAATATAGCATTGACATGCTCTACGTTCTCATAAGCTGGGCGTGATGGTTTTACAACCACTGCTGCAATTTGTTGCATCATTTCCATCATATTGCTCATTTTTTTGACGTAATTCAATAATCTCGTCATCTTGATTAACTCCCTTGGTAGGTGGTTCTGATCCACGACTTGAAAATTGTTGAGAATTTGCTGCCATACTTTCAATCAACTCTCTATCATGTGTTACCGTCTTATTCATAAGTGCACCACCACTTGCAGCGTCAATAAGATTCCTATCACTTGCTTGGAGACCTTCATAGAAGTATTGGATAATCATTGCATCACTAAATTGGTGATGAGGGCAGCTTGCTACCAACCTCTTGTACCGTTCCCAACATTCATACAACGATTCTCTCACATTTTTCTTCATTCCACAAATCTCCTTGCGAATTTGAGTAGCCTTTGATGCAGGAAAATATCTCCCTAAAAAGAGTTTCTTCAACCCATTCCCTGTTGTGACACTTCCGGAAGGAAAATAATACAACCAATCCTTAGCACTATCCGCCAAAGAGAATCGGAAAACTTTCAACATTGCACCATCCGCATCAGTATCCGCTGGAAGCATGGCCGTGACAATGGTGTGGAAGTCCATAAGATGCTTGTTTGGGTCTTCATTCACCATGCCATGGAACTTTGGTAATTCTCTAAGCAACCCCGCCTTGATCTCGAAAGTAGAGTTTGTTTGAATACACCATTGTTGTGTATCCAACTTGTGAGAAGCCAAGTCCTTGAGTGTACGATTTGCATCACCATTGCTTCTTCTTCTTCAACTAGTGGTTCTTCTACGAATGGAACCTCTTGTTCTTCTTCTAGTTGTAACTCTTCTTCAACTTCTAACTATTGTTCTTCCGTCGTGTCTTGACTTGGTTGGAGTATTGTGCCTCTTCGAGTAGTTATCCCGCACCTTGGATAGTTCCAATCTTTAGAAGCCAGGGAATAGGAACCTAAAAAACAATTCTCACAAACAAGTAAGAAAAACGAAACAAGAAACAAAAATCAAATATGAAAGCAGAAATGATGATAAGAAACTAAAAACTTAATAACTAGTCGTATGCCTCCCCGGCAGCGGCGCCAAAATTTGATTGCTGTCGTATACGTCAAAAATAATTTCACTTTCCTAAAGTATATGATAAGAAAGAGTTCGTTTCCACAGAGAGGCAATTGTAGTTATTATGTATTCAATTTCTTAAAGTAACCAATTGGAGGGATTTCTGATTTTTATGTAAGCAATAAAAGTAAATCAAGAGCAAAGTAAATAGTAGGATGTAATCAATGAGAGAAAGATATTGGTCAAGGAATTCATATTCTATCTTAAACAAGTGCTTGCATTCATGATTAGAATTACAATTTAATCTCTTTTATTATCAAAAGCCTAGAGAATCAAGAGAGAAAGATAATCTATTAATTTCTTAAGTTCATCAACATACACATTAAAGTTGCGTATGTGAATTCTACCTAAAGAATAACCCAACGCCTTGCACTAATTAAGTTCAATTCCAGGGAGCATTAAGTTTTGGAAATAGGCTAATCAATGCAATTGTCATACATTGCGCATGACAATTCGGACAAAGGTCAAACTCTACATATGATTACAAGAGTGTATCACTACAAACCGTAATCATATCATGCCCTTGTATTCGGGGTTATCGCTTGATGGAAAACCCTAAAATAGCTATGGACAAGGATGCAAGTTCAATTAATTGGCCACTTAACTAACCAAACATCTAAATCCTATCATAATACATCAATCATGTGATTATTAAAACAATAGAGATTTGAACGATAATCAAGAGAGAAAACTAATGCATTAATCAAGCACAAGTTGTAGATATAGGACTACATCCTTAACCAATAATATAAGATTTAGCTACTCATAGCTATGGAGTTCATCATAATCAATAATCAAATAAAGAAGATGAAAAATAAATACCAAAGCAAACCCTAGTTGTGTAAACAAAAGCGGCTCTCTCCTTAGCTCCCAGTAGAATACCTCCTCAAAGTTTTCGAAACTTTTCCTCTTTTATAGCTTTTCTTAGGTCAAGCCTTCAAAATCCCATACCAATATATCCACCAAGCCCATATGTGAAATACCCAAGTAGAAAATCTGCTCAAAAAGTGTTGCCGGAAGTCCCAAAAGTTGGCCGGAAACCTACCGAAAATTGGTCGGGAAAGTCGCCGGTAAGTAGCTCAGGTGACCGGCAAAGCCACCCGGTCACCGGTCATTGTCAGTCAACTCGGTCAAGGCTCAGCCGAGTCAGGATGAGTCATTGAGTTAACTCAGTTGATTTGGTCCTTACTGCCAAGGCCTAAGCCATTTTGCACTGGCCAGCTTTTGTGTTGCACAATCATTGTGCATGACTGCTCTTCTGCTGCTCCGTCTTAGGACAATTTCAGACCTAGCCATTGATTCCATTTCTCTTCAGTTGCGACGCAACAAAGTCTTGTTTAACTGCAGCATAACCTCTTCAGTAGCCACCAAATCCTTGTCTTTGTCACCAACTCAGTTGCATCTTCAAACACAGCTCCAGCTCAATAACCTGTGACCTAGGCTCATCTAAACATCGCTCGCCTGTGAATGACGCTTCTGCTCTTCTCGAATTCTTCCACCAACAATAGTCATCTTTTACTTCTCATATCCACTTCTCCTCTTCAATGTCTATTCATCACTAAAGATGTCATGCTTTTCAGACAGAAATTGCATCACTAAAGCCGACATACTTTTCAGACAGAGCTGAAGAAATAAAAGCAAATAATGAGAAATAATCCGCCTCCAACATCATTTGCACCTTTTTGACTTTTAAGCGACGTCCCTCATTCTTTTGTTCCAAATGACTCCAAAGTACCTAAATACTCAAAAACAAACATAAGATACATAATTTACAAGAAAACTTAGCAAAGAAAGCATAAACAATAGATAAATATTAAGGTGTTTTAGACAACTATCAGGAATGCAGACAAGAAAGTGCAGTGTTGGTGCTTGAAATAGTTGCAGGTGAAGGCTTGAAAAGCAGTGACGACAGTTTTGGTTATGTATCAAATGCAGAATTGCAGCTGTTCCAGAACTGCAGAATTGTGCGAAAAGTGAGCGAGTATGGCGAGCCGGTGATACTAGTTCCTGTTGCTGGATTTCAGAGCGGAAAGTGGGAATCTTAAAGGTTCACTGAATCATGAAGGGGGTACGAATCAGATATAAGGTTTGGTGGCCGAACATATGAGCTACAAGTTACGCTTTTGGGCTAGTTTTCGCAAGAATCAAGAATTGGCCTAGATGATTTTGTGAAGTATGGGTCTGAATTGTGAGTGTATGAACTGTAGAGAAGGATAATGAGTTGTTTGAGGTTACAGTAGCCGGATACAAGTTCAGGTAGCCAGAGACAGTTACCAGGTTGATGACGTCATCAATCCGGCAATACACTTTTGGACCCCAGAAATTCCAGAAAAGATGTTTTGGCACATGGGCTTGGATGGACCCTGATACACACACTTTGGCCTAGAATGAAGACTGGACCTAAATGAAAAGAGTATCCTTTATGGAAATTGAGAAACATATAAAAGAGATGACTTTTCTCTATATCGAATCTTATCTTTTCTTCTACTTTCATTTTCTAGGGTTTAGAAACATGATAGGTTTTATCTTCCTCCTTGTTGTGAACTCCATGAATATGAGTATCTAGTTTTCATCATTGGTTAAGGAATAAGTTGGATTTCCAAACATGGGTTGTGTTCATACTTTATCGTTTATGATTCATCGTTAATATTGTTATGTGAATTGAATGCTTGTTTGGTCGAGTATATAATCGATTGAGTTTGTTTTCATTTCTATTCCTAGATTAGAGTTTATTATACGTAAAAGTGATAAATTTCTGATTGCAAGTAGCATATTGTGGATATTGCTTGTAGTGATGCATCCTAGTAGTCACATATGAATCATAACCTTTGTTAAATTGGATTAGTGCTTTTACACGTTCGATTACTTTGATTGGCCTGATTTCATAGAACTTAATGCATTTAGGGAATTAAACTTGATTAGTGCTTTTACACGTTAGGTTGTTCTCTAAGGTAGAACTCACACTCGCATCTTTTAATGTGTTTGTTGATGACAAGAGGAAATTAGCGGGATATTCTTGCGATCAAGGTATCCTAGGGCCTTTGATAAAAGTTGAGATTAAATATCAATTCTAATTATTGTTTCAAATAGATGTTTGTGAATGAAACCAATCCTTGACCAATATTATAATCTTATTGATTTCGCTTTAATTATTTGTTTTGCTTTTATTTTATTTTAGGATATAAAAATCAGAAAACCCCCCATTGTTATTTATAGGAAACCGAAACAACTTGACAACCATAGTCCTCTATGTGGGAACGATCCTTTCTTACCATTGCTATATTATATATTTTGAGTAGTGAGAAAGTGTAATTTATTTTTGACGCATACGACAGCGATCAATAGTAAAACCGAAATCAAACATCCCATAAACATACATAGCAGTAATATAAAAGCATTCAAGCACGGGCTATGTAAACTGAAAACTATCACACGAAAAATTATAAATCAAATAATTTTATTCATAATAGTTTTATTCTTAATAGATCAATACAATCATTGAAAGAAATCAAAAATTGATGTCTATTTTTTATAGATTAAGTATTACAACATATAACTTAATCTCTAGTGGTGCTCTTGTTGTTCACTGAGGTCTCTTCAGTGTTCAAACTCTTAAAGCATGTCTCAAGGGACTTGTCCGCAACCACTTCTTGTTTTTCAAGTTCTTCAATCAGAACTTTGAGTTTAGCAAGAATTCCTCTTGTTCCTTCATACTTTTCTTTTACCCAATCTTGATGTCGAATAGTCATATCAAGATTGGTTTCCAGTTCATCAAAACCTTGGATATATTGAGACATACTATCAAAACGAATCCATTAGGTTTTGGTTGGATCTTGTTTGTTTTAAGCTAACAGACATGACTCATCTTGTGATCCAACTGAACTATCAGAATCATAATCAGACAAGATATATGATATGCCCTTCTTCTTCCTCTTTGTATTGATTCCTTGACAATCCTTAACCTTTTGAGCTTCCTCCTTATTAGCCTTTGAGACACTGCGAGTTATTGGAGACATGCTCGGTTATGAATAAATAAATATAAAAGGATTGATCAGGGTTTTCGAATACAGGCAAGAGAAAGTTTCTCCTTTTAAAAGAGGCAACTTTTGGACTAAAAGACCTCTGGAGAATCCAAAAATATTAAAGAATATATTTCGTTTCCTTAGTCCGAATTTCTCAAGCTGGAAGGTTTATTAAAATTCGAAAATTATAAATAAAACCTCTTTTTGGAAGATCATTTAAACATGAACATTTTTCAGACAACCATGGATTCGCAGCTACCCATATAGTGTCACACAATTTTTCTGATAAACAACTACACTAAACAAATGTGCTCCTGTTTTATTGTGCCTTTCCCATCCAAGTTTATGAGCACGAAAAAGATGAGAATGCACAATTTTGATAAATAAGTTGCATCGGAGTAAGCCTTTTCCAGCTAACAGTGAATATCAGAAACATAGTTCATGTTTCTCTTCGGGAATTTCTGCCCAAAATATTTTCTCCCATGACAATGATCTTTTCTAACTATGGAGAAATGATCATGTGGAGAAAATGTACAAATGCGAGAATTCTCAGAGATAGATAAATCTCTCTTAATTCTTTCAATGAGATTTTCATAAGATTTTCTCACCCTAAGGACTTACTTATGATCCACATTAGTATGATCGTCTGAAACAACTATAGGAAATTCCTGATTGTTTCTTTTGGCAGAGATTCTCTCTTTCCCTTACTTCTGAAGTCGTTCCTTATCAAAACCAGAACTGTTTCGATATGGGTACGGAGGAACCTTTTTCCAGAAGCGATTGTCAACTCTTTCCTCTGACTCTTTTGAGTTGATCTTATCGGGATGTGGTATGATCTGTCTTTCTACTGAGGAATAATCTTTCAGTTTTTTAAGACAAGAAACTTCCTTCAAAATTTTTACCACCGTATATTGAAGAAGTATAAGTTCCTGTCAAGTGACTGAAAATTGTATTCCTTACAATCACCACGGAATCGGTTCAAAGTTTCCTTTGGACAAGATTTCGTTTGATCATTAGTAGATCTAGAAGCTGGTTTCTCATCCTCTTCTAACTTGATGTAGTTAGGCAAATTACCATCATCTTGATCTGTTTCAGATGTGATTAAACCGGTTTTGTCATAATCTGTAAAAGTCGATCAAGGATTTTTAGTTTCCTCATCAGAAGAAATCACAACAACATCATTAGTTAGAATCATAGGACGCGTCTCTTTATCTGTAAGAGATTTACCAAGACCTCTATTTTGACAGTGAGATCCATTTTCTCTTTGGATAGACAATTCAGTTGAATGTCTTTTTCTCTGATCTCCTGTTTAAGAAGATTTGACTATGTCTTTAAAATTAGTACTTTAGAAGACATAGATTGTATAGGATTTAAGAGTTTTACCAACTCTTTATCAGCATCTTCTCTTTCATCAGAGATAGACGTAGATGTTTTCGTAACTCCTGGATCATGAGTCAACGAAGTAGTAACATCTTCAACTTTTGAGTATTCATACTCTTGCAAAACGTTAACTGAATCAGACATTAGATACAATTCTTATAGGTTGGATCGCACCAAATACAGACTGTTAGATCTTTTCGTGTTTGCCTGCTCTGATACCAATTGAAAACGCGAGGGTACCCAAATATACCTCAAGATAAAACTTTTCCTACCTATAAGTCCTTTCTCCGAAAGTGATTGTCTATGGACTGAGTCGAGACAATGCAACTAATCGGTTCATACTTCGTGTGATCGTCTATGCATACGAGATCGCGACAATACAACAATGAAGTATGTTACTTGATAAAAAGGTTCGGACTTAACCAAAGATAAACCGCAATTATCTAGTTTCCCACCAACGGTACTAATAGAGCTTCTCAATCCCAAAGAAGACTTTAAACTGAGCGTCCGCAAGAGATTTCACCTAATTAGGTTACTCTCCTCTCCGAATAGGCGGCTACACCAGTAACAACACAACAAAGAGGAAGTTTGTTGTTACGAAGGACTAGTTTGCTAGAAAGGCAAACTTCAAGTATTTATAGACAAGAAAGTTTGGACACCAAGGAATTTCCAAAACCGAAAATATTCTCTAGATATTCATTAAAGCACAAATTCGGTTTTCATAATTCCTGGAAATGCTATCTCCAAAAATAATGATCGAAATTTCTCAGAAAATCTCTAATTAGTAAATGCACATTACTAATTCTTATTTTCCTAAAAATGAAGTTAAATACCTTAATTAAAATATTCTTAACTTATTTATGTTTCGACCCTGGGATTCTCTTCCCTTAGCTATTAAGGAATAACTTTGAACAATTAAA
Source organism: Papaver somniferum (assembly GCF_003573695.1). Taxonomy (NCBI): domain Eukaryota; kingdom Viridiplantae; phylum Streptophyta; class Magnoliopsida; order Ranunculales; family Papaveraceae; genus Papaver; species Papaver somniferum. The sequence continues at coordinate 154,417,310 of NC_039360.1, read as the reverse complement.
GAAATACACATTCATATCACGTGTTCAAAGTATGTCGACATCTTAACTTTGTAAGTTCTCTTTCACACTTACAACCTTGAAACCGATTTGCCACACTTCCAAACAAGTTTAGAATTGGTTCATCTGACTTTCAAGAACTATGCGATTGATCAAATAACATTCAATCACAAATCATGGGTTTAACGGTTCTACCAAAACAAGTTTCGGTTCTACCTTCCATGTGAGTATTGTGCATAGTCACACTAGCTTTCCAAAATTCGGTTTACTAGGTACTAGGATCGGTTCCCCACATATATATGGTATCTAACTTATATGTGTTCCACATGTCCATAGGATCGGTTCCCCTTTTCCTAAAAACGTGTTGCACATGTTCATAGGATCGGTTCCCCTTTCTGCTATAAACCTTGTTGTACCTCATACAAGGATCGGTTCCCCTTTGTGATGTACTGCACCTCTTACTAGAATCGGTTCCCCCTTTCCCATATTTGGTCAGACATAAAATCACAAACCCAATCATACCATCTCAGGTGATTACTTAAGATCGGTTTTACAAATAAAAGTTATACCAATACATAAGTCAGGCCTTTGTGAATGGTTCTACCAAGAACACAAACAAGTTGTGAATGGTTATACTCAATCACACATATTGGTTGTTCACAAGATATGCAATGAATAACAAAACCAATAACGCCTGGCGATTTCCTTTTTGATTCACAAAAAAGTTTATGAACTTACTTCCTTAGAACACATGTAAAACATTGTTCCCTATGATGAAAGCCTCACCTCATACCCATACATAATCACAATAGCAATCAAATGATTATGGCGATGTCTTATCTACAAATTTTAATGGTTAAGCAATAAACCTCGTATTGTATTCCTTAATACTATGTCTATCTAGAGTTCAAATATTCTTCGCAGTTTTGTTTTCAATATGCACGGCTTGAAAGATACGTTAGGGAATGAAACAGTTCAAGTCAAATATCACTAACCTCAAGTGGAAGGATGATTGTTGTCGTTGTAGCTCCTTGCTTCTTCACATCTTCAAGTCTTCGCAATACTTGTAAAGTCTCATTATCCTAATACTTTCAAGCTAACCTATACGAAGTTGACTCTAGTACATAATCAAGAGACTCTTCGCATGAGTTTTGATTCACTAAAATATGACAACCAAATTTGACATACCAACGCTTGGTGGGTTCAACCGAGCTATGCTCTAACATGGGTTGATAACTGGCTCGAGTCCCCAGGATTTGACGAAGGGATGAGTGACTGGTTGCAAAAAGGGTTGTTCAGTGAAACTTACTTGTGTTCGGGATCTGCGAACATATGTCGCCGGGGACTCTCCAGGCAATTGGGTCACATTGGCAAGTTGTTGATGCTACAACAAATAATCTTCAGGGTTGGATGGCTTGTTGTAAATCCTTTTAGGTATAAACACTGGCAAAAGACATACTCCTAGTTTTGGTTTGTTGTTATGCATCCATGAGCGCCCCAAAACTATATCATAATTTGGGCATTCTTTAACAATATGAAATTTGGCATGCGTTAGAGCATCTCCCACCTTGATTTCGAGATTAATGTACCCGTAAGCATTTTTTGATTCTTCTTCTGGGTTTTTGATCACAAATGGGCAGTACACAGCTTCCTGCTTTGAAATTCCTGCGGCTCTCAGAGTCTTGACGGCAGCAATGTTGAAGTCAGAGGTCGCGTCAATCAGCGTGCTGTCGAACTCGACATCCCTTAGGTGGGCACTGGTCATCATGTTGATGGTGGATTTTCATTTAAGGCTAAATTTGTAAAAGCCAAAACTATGCGCTAACATCCTGTAAAGGATAAAGCCACTGATAAAGTGGAGAATACTTTTTCACTATAAACTTATAGCATTACCAATTAATGCATGACCATCCTTGTATTTCATGTACTACTCCATTCTCATTATTGGTGCGGCATGACGACTGAGTGAGCGCTCTCAGCAGAGCAACACGAATCCCCAAGCATTAAATAAGGAGGCATGTACGAAATACCCGTACATGGTATAACTCTCGGAGTGTTATACTATCCCGATCGAGCATTTGTACTGTCCGTATCAGTCTCAGAAACGATCACGACCATCCAACTTCACCAACATGATTGGATGGCTTAGATCGGATCCATAACCCCCAGGCAGGTATTGGAGTATTCACCACCGACCCAATGCGGGCCCCGCATGGTCGGCCACCCCAAAAGGGTAGCATGGCTTGCCAAATCGTCCAGCCAAAGCAGCGCGGACGTGAAACCCTAATTTAGGGTCTGCGGAACATTACATGTGTCGCAAAGCAGTCTCAACCATCCATCTTCGCAGGCATAGATGGAGGGTGTAGATGTAGATTCAAAGGGCCCAGAGCATATCAACACAATCACCATGGGCCCGCCTACATACATGAATGATCGATCAGGACCAACTATAGTTGGTCGTTCCAGTTCGTGCGTTCAAACAAGGCATGACGCACGGCCGGTGAAACCCTAATTAGGGTTTGAACATCACGAGCGTCCATTTTCTCCTGCACGAATTAAGGGTCCAGGAATAGACTAGGCAGGTCCTGTGCGCATCAACATGATCACCGTGGGCCCATCTATATCCACACCTGATCGGCCAAGGCATATCATGCCTGGTTTCCTTGATTCGCCCGCCCAAACTAGGCGTGGTCACACCTCCCAATTGCAAACTCATCTCGACCACTCAATTTACCGGACAAATTGAGTGGCTTAGATCATGTTTCTACGGGACAATGAAATACAGGCGTGTACACTATACCGTCGTCTGCACACCAGACTAATCGTCCAAGACCGACCATGCTTGGTCGCCTCGAAACGCGCGCCCAAATTGGCATGACGCACGGCCTTTGCGGCACAAAATCTTTGTCGCAAATCAATCCTAGCTGCTCCTCTTTGCCGGAAAAATTGAGCGACCTAGATTACACTTTCACGAGACAATGAGGTATGGGCATGTACACCGGCATGCCGTCTACACGCATGCCCAATCGGCGTTGCCAAAATCGTGTCCCAAGCTTGGACTCGACCAAGCTGAAAAGTGATGCTTGCGCACCTCTTCATAAACCTTAATTCCACTAACGGTCGCAGATGAGTGTCTCAAAGATCATCTCGTCCGTTCAACTTCACCTGCTTGGTTATACATCCCTAGTCAGGAGTTAGTTGGTTAATGAGGTGTCGTGGTGATTACCATCCGCCACTCTACCACACCATGTGGTCATCCAAGAGAGGACTTGCTTGCGCACCCTCCAAACCCATCACATGAAGTAGTCTGGACATGATGCTATTTTAAGACGCTCAACAGCGATGCTTCATACATGTTGAATATATTCGATGCATTACATGCATAGAATTCACGTGATATTTTACAAGTATCAAATTCCCAAATAACTTAGTTATTTAATCTAGCATTACATGCTACTTTCTGTGGGTCCCACGATCCACATACTCGAGACATCAATCATGTCACAAACTGGGGGATACATACTGGGTATTGGTCTGGCGGTTTACAGCATGCAGCGCACAACGCGCCATCACAAGAACGTGTCAGGAAGTCATGGACGGTTAGTGATGATGAGAGAAGTGGGCAAGACTGATCGTGTAACACTAACACACTCAACTCCACTACTCCATCACTCCACTTTCTCCACTTCCCATGAGAGACGTGGGTTAGGCTCAATGACTTGTATAAATAGGTTCTCCTCCCTATTTTCAAAAAAAGACAAGACAACAGAAACCAAGTGTTGATACAATCGTATTCCAACACCAGAACTGATAGCTTTCATTCTATAAGACAGTTTATCTTTCTGATACAAGTCATACACATCCAATACCTTCACAATCTCAACACCTTCTTCGTTTCCCTCCCTAAGATCAACCCCATCTCTTTCACTTTGTGACCGAATCAAGTCTGGAACGACCATTTCTTGGTTTAGGCCAGAGTTGTACAGATTGATTTCTCGAATCACAAGCACTCCTGTGCAGTGCATTTGTTTAGGGTTTAGATTCATTTCTCATCCATACACCCCAAATTACCAAAACCGGCGGAAATAGTTTTCACCCATAAACAATTGGCTGCGGGAGGTTAATCTCTCGGTTGTAAAGTCAATTTATTCAATACCATTCGATCGGTTTCAAATGGTTGGTCTTAGGACCGCCTAAACGGCCTCAAATCCTGGTGATTCCTCCAACAAAGATACCCCTCCTCCCAACGGCGTACCCGACAGTATAATCAGGAGACTGCCAACGTTGAGTGAACTAGCGCGGGTACAGGAGATTCACACGAAGAACATGGAGCTGATCAAGGAAGCGATAAATGGCATACTTGACCTCCTCATCAAGATCACATCAGAGATGAGCGTTCCAGAGGCTTCCACACCGGGGACTGGTCCTTCTCAAATCAACAACTTTACTACGAACCAGAGACCAGTGGATCAGGAAGCGGCATCTCTAGTGGAAAGTTTGTGTGAACTTTTACACCTCTCGAAGAATCAGCGGGCGGAGACGTTCGCTGCAATTAACCAGATAGCCCTGGACTTACACCTGGCTCCTTCACGTCCAGAGGTCCTAAGCGCATCGGAAACATTTGTAAATAATGTTACATTTACAAAAGAAGATATGATGGCAGAAGAAGGTCACAATCGAGCCCTGCATGTTGCCGCACACATCAAGGGTTCAGAGTTCAGAAGGGCCCTCATCGACACAGGAGTATCTTCGAATGTGATTACTCTCAAGACTCTCAGGACAGCCAAGGTTCGCCCATGCAAGATCGTACGACATCCCGCCACAATGACAGACTTCGAAGGAAACCAGACCAGCACATACGGGTAGGTCAATCTGAATTTATCAGTAAGGCATGTTCAATCAAAAGTGAAATTTGAAGTCATAGAGAAGGAGTCGGACTATCATATGATACTAGGGAGACCGTGTCTTCATGACAATAAGGTCATCCCTTCAACGTATCACCAGTGCCTAAAGACCATGCTAAATGAGTAAGTCATCCGTATTCCTGCATCATTGTCTCCGTACGCACCAATATGCGGAGTGAAACATTTCGAGCCAAAGGAAACTCCGTAGGGAAGATCAGACAAAGTCCTGTGCACCCCACTACCCACGCGGGCTTCAATTCAGGAAGAAGACCGACTTGCATCACTAAGGGCTAAGCACCACGACGCACCTTTGCTGACAAGGCGTCCATCTTTATCCGATGAAGCTTCAACCCACGTTAACACCAAGAGGGAACGAAATTTCGAGGCAATCCGTGATCAGAAGGGGAAAACAATATACCGACACCGATGTTAGCAAAATTAGCAGGAGAGACTGGCACCCAGTCTCTCCGCCCAGATGAGTGCTTCAAGAATGATGGGCCGCAAGAAGAAGTATTGGACGCTCCGTGACAGTTACAAGATGGCACCAACTCCACAACTGAAGAGCTCGAAACTGTTAACATTGGGAATGAAGAATCTCCCAGGCCTGTCTTTATCAGTTCGACTTTGTCCACAGATGAACGCGCGAGTCTTGTCCAGCTTCTCAAGGAGTATCAAGACGTATTTTCCTGGACGTATGAGGAAATGCCTGGTCTGGATGAAAAATTGGTCACTCACCATTTACATATCATACCTGGATCCAAGACGATCAAACAGTCTCCGAGGCAATTCATACACGAAATGGAAGAGCAAATCAAAACCGAAATTCAGAAGTTGCTAGCTGCTGGCTTCATCAAACCTATTCACCATCCGACCTGGTTATCTAATGTGGTTCCAGTAAAGAAGAAAAACGGACAGATACGGTGCCGCGTGGACTTCAAAGACCTGAACAAGTGCTGCCCCATGGACGATTTTCCTCTGCCTAACATCGACATGTTAGTAGATGCTACCAGCGGACACGACATATTCTCCTTCATGGATGGTTATAGTGGTTACAATCAGATAAGGATGTATGAACAAGATGCATGTAAGACAACCTTTCGAACCCCTCTTGGCAATTTTTACTATACTTTTATGTCCTTCGATTTAAAGAATGCCGGTGCAACGTATCAACGCGTTATGACGGAAATCTTCCATGACATGATGCATAAACAAGTAGAAGACCACGTGGAAGATATTGTGGTCAAGTCAAGAGCTCGGGCAGATCACGCAGGAGTCTTACGACAAGTGTTCGAAAGGTGCCGTGAATACAAATTGAAGATGAATCCTTTGAAATGCGCCTTCGGTGTCTCTTCAGGCAAATTTCTGGGATTCCAAGTGACTGCTGAAGGGATCAAAGTAGACCCGTCCAAGACTCAAGCCATCCTCACGATGCCGCCACCACAAACTGTGAAGGAACTTCAGAGCTTCATGAAAAAGGTAAACTACATTCGTCGTTTTATACCTGGTTTGGCCCAGCTTGTCGCTGCATTCACCCCCTTGCTGAAGAAGGGAACAAATTTTATTTGGACCGCAACTCAACAGGAAGCGTTTCAAAAGATTCAACGAATACTATCATATCCAACTATCATGAGGTCTCCCGTCCAACGGAAGCCGCTATGTCTCTACACCGCCTTCAGCGATACCGTTGTAGGGGCTTTACTCGCCAGGAAGACGATGAGGCAATCGAACGCCCCATATATTACTTCAGTCGAGTATTAAGAGATGCTGAGCTCAGGTATCCCAAGGCGGAGAAGGCATGTTTAGCTCTAATCCATTCCATTCAGAAGTTCAGACATTACCTATTTTCCAACAAGGTGGTACTCATATCTAAATCTGATCCTGCGAAGTTTTTGCTTTCAAAACCGGTCCTGATGGGAAGGACGTCCAAGTGGCTTCTCAAAATGTTGGAGTTGGACATAACACATACGTCGACTAGAGCTATCAAGGGGCAAGCAGTCACAGACTTATTAGCAGCATTCCCTGGAGAAGGCACTACATGGCTACACGAAGATCTTCCTGGAGAATTTCCAGACATCTCTGTTGTCGAAGAAGAAGCATGGATCTTGTATTTTGATGGCTCCGCTACCCCTAGCAGTAACACCGGAGGAGAAGGCGTGGTCTTAGTATCCCCGACTGGGGAAGTATTCTCACACTCCTTCAAGCTGGACTTCCAATGCACCAACAACTCAGCAGAGTATGAAGCCTTCCTCATAGGGCTGTCAATAGCCAAACAAGCAGGAGTCACACGTCTGGAGATAAGAGGTGACTCCAAACTACTGGTGAATCAGATGAATGGAGTATACGCATTGAAGGAAGTAACGCTAGCTCTATACCGATCAGAAGCACAAAGGTTACTAAACTACTTTTCCGATGCAACCATAACCCATATTGGTCGCAGCAATAACAAACACGTCGATTGCCTAGCAACGCTGGCTTCCAAATTGAAGTTTGAAGGTTTTGAAGAAACCCTGACAGTAAAGAGGAGAACCATAGAATCAACATGGCTGTCACAATACAAAGATACCGAGGCTCACGATTGGCGAACGCCGATCATTCAGGAGATCAACAGCTCACTCTCCCAAGGAAAGGTCAGTCTCAAAACCCTGCAGAACTTCTTCATGCTTCATGGTATGCTATATCATCGAAACCCGGATGGTTCTCTATCAAGATGTCTTGGATATGATGAGGCACAACAACAGCTTAACCGTGTTCACAATGAAATTTGAGGACAATCACTGGTGGTAACGCTTTACCGACGACTTCAACGCCTGGGCTATTACTGTCCAGATATGGAGACTCAATCCAGACTACTTCAGAAGTCCTGCTCAAATTTTCAAGTGCCGCCACACCAATTGGAGGTTTTTAGTGTGAACCACACTGGGGACTGGAGAGAGACGTACATTAGCTATCTCCGCGACGGGGCAACTCCCACTAATCAAAGGGATGCTGTCAAGATAAAGCAAAAATCCAAGCGGTTCGTATTTCACGAAGGGATCCTGTATCGCAAGAGCTTCAGAGGTGATCTATTGCGATGCCTGGATGGGGTAGAAATTCCAATCATGCTGAAGGAAACGCACGAAGGGGAACATCAAGGGAAGAGGAAACTGTTTCTCCAGATACACGAGAAATACTATTGGCCGACCATGGAGGATGACGCAGCCGCTTTCGTTCAAAGCTTCCAAAAATGTCAAATTCATGGGAATCTTGTTCACGCTCCTTCCACCCCTTTACACTCGATAAGAAGTCCTGGCCATTTTACAGCTGGAGACTGGACATTATCGGGAAAATCAATCCGTCGTCATCAAAGCAGCACGAGTACATCATAACTTCAACAAAATACTTCACTAAATGGGTAGAAGCAATTCCTCTACGAGGGATTACAGGAGCAACGATTGCGGATTTCATTAAAGAACATATCATTTGTCGCTTCGGTGTGCCAAAGCATATCATCACTGATAACGGCACTCCCTTCGCCAACAAATAAGTACGAGAGTTACTTGAAGAGTATGGAATTAAACAGGTCTTCTCCACTATCTACTATCCTCAAGGAAATGGACAAACTGAGAGTACCAACAAGACACTGATCTGGATCATCAGTAGAACAGTGCATGACAATCCTAGAGAATGGCATGACCAGTTACCAATGGCGCTATGGGCATATCGAACGTCACCCAGAAGATCCATTGGAGTTTCTCCATACTCACTTGTTTACAGTGCAGACGCAATTCTCCCAGCAGAGATCAAAATCCCATCAGCCAGGATTGCAGCAGCAACCGGGGTCCACTGGAATGAGGCTGAAGCATCCAACTCTAGAGTAGCGGAGTTAGACACTCTGGATTTCAGAAGAAGCAAAGCAGAAGAACACACTCATGTGTACAAGAATAGAATTTCCAGGGCATACAACAAAACTGTGAAACCACGTGTTTTCAAAGTGGGGGATTTGGTCTTGAATACGGCCAAACACATCCATCAAGACATGTCCGCACCGAAATTCTCACCGAAATGGGAAGGTCCTTATACGATCACCAAGGCTTATAGTACCGGCTACTACAATATCATTAAAGTGGACAGAGGCAAGCTAGAGACAGTCATCAACGGAAAATGGCTCAAGGCATATCATGCTTGATCATTGTCCACTATGTCTCATGACACAACAACACATGCATTTATTTTCATTACATGTTTGAATTATCAATTTATTCAGAGATGCTTTAATGAAAAAACCTGTTTCATCAATCAAAAACCAGTACAATTTATTCCGCAAAGATGTTCAAAACCTTTTGACATGAACGTCGTTAACAATGAGAAAATACAGCTGAATGCGGCTTAGAAGAGCACATCTAACAGATTATAATTCCTTGAGAGTATCATCTTCAGTCTAGCTTGATATCTCTCTGTCCTATTCTTCAAGTCCTGTACTGCCTGCTCCACTTTCTCCGATTCAGCAGCCAGAGCCTTTTCTTCTTCCAAGATAGCCTTCGCAGCAGGAACTATGTTCGCAAGGATGCCGGCGCGATCAACCTTGATGATGTCAAGACGCTGACGCAACCAACCCACATTGAAATCCATCGATTCACAGGTAGACACCATGTTCTCCCACTCTTCAAATTTTGATTCGGCAACGTTACGGATGGAGATACCCTCCATCTCATCAATCAGGGGAAGAAGGCAGTTTACCGTGGTAACCAAAGCAGATTCACAGTGTTGAACTACATTCCTGGTTGCAATATGACCATACCTCTTCCATACTTTTGTGCGTAAGGGTACGAACTCCTTCTGCACCAAGAATCCGCCGATGGTTCGATAGCTAGAAGACAGACATTTCATGTGAATATCGAATGGAAGACCTGCCTTGGGGTATTCATAAGACGAGATACCTAGATCGGCATCGTCGAGATCCGCAGGAGTGGGCGTATTCGAATTTGAAGGAATGGAACTGGTCAAATCATCATCATCGACCACTGTCACACATGGGCGTCTCTGCAAAAAAGAGGAGGAGCGAACTGGTACGGTCTTCCGGCAAACACGAACAGGAGAGTCATCGCAAAGCTGTTCATCCTGAACCTCAGATGGGCATGCGCGTTTAACAGAAGATCCTGGGTGATATGAAGAAGATGATCTGTTGATGTTCGACATGTCAAAGAGATAGAGTTTCTGCAAGAAAAGCCTATCAATGAATATTGGTTTTTAAACCCCGGATACATGTTTAACGAAACCCTAAAGGAAGAAAAAATCAGCTACAACAGAGCTTATCCGGAGGTTTCGACGCCGATCGAGTCGTGCTTTTCTCCTAAACCCTAATTTGACCAGCTCCACCTGGCGATGTCTATCTATGCGGTAAATGCGTATTTACTTTAACTTAGTCATTTCCTTATACAAATTTGTCACCATCTCATGCCTACCCCACAATAGTGTAACCATTATGTGCTAGGCAGGGGACTTAGTATTGATGGTGGATTTTCATTTAAGGCTAAAATTGTAAAAGCCAAAATTATGCGCTAACATCCTGCAAAGGATAAAGCCACTGATAAAGTGGAGAATACTTTTTCACTATAAACTTATAGCATTACCAATTAATGCATGACCAGCCTTGTATTTCCTGTACTACTCCATTCTCATTATTGGTGCGGCATGACGACTGAGTGATCGCTCTCAACAGAGCAACACGAATCTCCAAGCATTAAATAAGGAGGCATGTACAAAATACCCGTACAGGGTATAACTCTCGGGGTGTTATATTATCCCGATCGATCATCTGGACTGTCTGTATCAGTCTCAGAAACGATCACGATCATCCAACTTCACCAGCATGATTGGATGGCTTAGATCGGATCCATAACCCCCAGGCAGGTATTGGAGTATTCACCACCGACCCAATGCGGGCCCCGCATGGTCGGTCTCCCCAAAAGGGTAGCATGGTTGCCAAATCGTCCAGCCAAAGCAGCGCGGACGTGAAACCCTAATTTAGGGTCTGCGGCACATTACATGTGTTGCAAAGCAGTCTCAACCATCCATCTTCGCAGGCATAGATGGAGGGCGTAGATGTAGATTCAAAGGGCCCAGAGCATATCAATACAATAACTGTGGGCCCGCCTACATACGTGACTGATCGTTCAGGACCAACTATAGTTGGTCGTTCCAGTTCGTGCGCCCAAACAAGGCATGACACATGGCCGGTGAAACCCTAATTAGGGTTTGAACATCACGAGCGTCCATTTTCTCCTTCACGAATGAAGGGTCCAGGAATAGACTAGGCAGGTCCGGTGCGCATCAACATGATCACCATGGGCCCATCTATCTCCACACCCGATCGGCCAAGTATATCATTCCTGGTTGCCTCGATTCGCACACCCAAACTAGGCGTGGTCACACCTACCAATTGCAAACTAATCTCGGCCACTCAACTTTGCCGGACAAATTGAGTGGCTTAGATCACGTTTCTGTGGGACAATGAAATACAGGCGTGTACACCAGCCCGTCGTCTGCACACCAGACTAATCGGCCAAGACCGACCAGGCTTGATCGTCTCGAAACGCGCTCCCAAAGTTGGCATGACGTGCGGCCTTTGTGGCACAAAATCTCTGTCGCAAATCAATCCTAGACTCTCCTCTTTGCCGGACAAATTGAGCGACCTAGATTACACTTTCACGAGACAATGAGGTATGGGCATGTACACCGGCATGCCGTCTACACGCATGCCCAAACGGCCTTGCTAAAATCGTGTCCCAAGCTTGGACTCGACCAAGCTGAAGAGTGATGCTTGCACACCTCTTCATAAACCCTAATTCCACTAACGGTCGCAGATGAGTGTCTCAAAGATCATCTCGTCCGTTCAACTTCACCTGCTTGGTTATACAACCCTGGTCAGGAGTTAGTTGGATAATGAGGTGTCGTGGTGATTACCATCCGCCACTCTACCACACCATGTGGTCAGCCAAGAGAGGACTTGCTTGCGCAGCCTCCAAACCATCACATGAAGTAGGCTGGACATGATGCTATTTTAAAACGCTCTACAACGATGCTTCATACATGCTGAATATATTAGATGCATTACATGCATTGAATTCACGTGATATTTTACAAGTATCAAATTCCCAAATAACTTAGTTATTTAATCTAGCATTACATGCTACTTTCTGTGGGTCCCACGATCCACGTACTCGAGACATCAATCATGTCACAGACTAGGGGATACATACTGGGGTATTGGTCTGGCGGTTTACAGCGTGCAGCGCATAACGCACCATCACAAGAACGTGTCAGAAATTCATGGACGATTAGTGATGATGGAAGAAGTGGGCAAGACTGATCGTGTAACACTAACACACTCAACTCCACTACTCCATCACTCCACTTTCTCCACTTCCCATGAGAGACGTGGGTTAGGCTCAATGACTTGTATAAATAGGTTCTCCTCCCTATTTTCAAAAAAAAAAAAAGACAAGACAACAGAAACCAAATGTTGATACAATCGTATTCCAACACCAGAACTGATAGCTTTCATTCTGTAAGCCAGTTCAGCTTTCTGATACAAGTCATACACAATCAATACCTTCACAATCTCAAAACCTTCTTCGCTTCCATCCCTAAGATCAACCCCATCTCCTTCACTTTGTGACCGAAGCAAGTCTGGAACGACCATTTCTTGGTTTAGGCCAGAGTTGTACAGATTGATTTCTCGAATCACAAGCACTCCCGTGCAGTGCATTTGTTTAGGGTTTAGATTCATTTCTCATCCACACACCCCAAATTACCAAAACCGGCGGAAATAGTTTTCACCCATAAACACATCAGTCCCCAGTTGCATTTACCGGAGACACCTTCTAGAAGAGGTTGGGATTTGGGAGCGGCTTCCCCGACTGAAAACATCCGCTTGCCTGACACAACACGATTGAGGGATGCAAATATGTCTTGACGTTGCGCCTTGGAGAAATATAGAATCTCCAATAAATGCTCCATCATAGACTGTACGGTTTTGTGGACGGAGTCCCCAGAAATCATGCAGCTCCTGATGGGAAGAGGATCTCAATGAACTCCTTCGGTGCCTAATTGAAGTTCTTCTGCATCTACCTTCTCCTTGAAAATGCGTTTCAATTTGTTGCATTCATTGGTTGGATGATTGACGAACCTGTGGTAATAGCATTACTTGGGATTGGCCATTTGTTCCTCAGTTGGTAGGTGAAAAAGTGGGGGTCTAACAACCATACCCAATATTTCGCTTAGCAATCTGTATGGACAAACTCCAATATACTTTCTAGAGAATCAACTAGACAGTCAAACTCAATCTGGATTAAAAGTACATCAAAGAGTTTATATCTCAATCTCTCGATTTGATATTTACTCAAGAAAATAGAAATCTGCGAGTCTTTATCAAAGACAGATAAATTGGATGGTACCAAAGACCAATATCCAAATGTCAATCAATTTAAATCAACAACCAAAGAAGGTCGGATATTCTAATTGATTGAGCAACGCATAACCTGTATTATTTCAATTATATAAACAAATATAATGCGGAATACAAATAACACAGACACCAGAATTTTGTTAAGGAGGAAACCATAAATGCAGAAAAACCCATGGACCTAGTCCAGATTGAACACACACTGTATTAAGCCGCTACAGACACTAGCCTACTCCAAATAAACTTCGGTCTGGACTGTAGTTGAACCCCAATCAATCTCACACTGATCCGAGGTACAGTTATGCTCCTACGCCTCTGATCCCAGCAGGATATTGCGCACTTGATTCCCTTAGCTGATCTCACCCACAACTAAGAGTTGCTACGACCCAAAGTCGAAGACTTTAATAAACAAATCTGTATCACACAGAAAAGTCTATGATAATAGATAAATCCGTCTCCCACGAATATACCTACGAGTTTTGTTCCGTCCTTTGATAAATCAAGGTGAACAGGAACCAATCAATAATACCAGACTTATATTCCCGAAGAACAACTTAGTATTATCAATCACCTCACAATAATCTTAATCGACGCAGTGAAGAAAGATATTGTGGAATCACAAACGATGAGACGAAGTTTGTTTGTGATTACTTTTCTATCTTGCCTATCGGAGATATAAAATCTCAAGCCAATTATTTCAATGATACTCGTACGATAGAAGATGCAAGATCAGATCACACAACTACAAGAAAAGTAGTATCAGTCTGGCTTCACAATCCCAATGAAGTCTTTAAGTCGTTAACCTGTTTTAGAAGAAGAAACCAAAGGTTAAAGGAGAATGGACTCTAGCTTAGCACAACTAGTATCACACAGAATGTGTGGGGATTAGGTTTCCCAGTTGCTAGAGTTCTCCCTTATATACACTTTCAAATCAGGGTTTGCAATGAATGTTAGCTTAGTAACAAAGCATTCAATATTCACCGTTAGATGAAGACCTGGTTAGATTCAAGCTAATATTTTTCAACCGTTCAGGATCGAAACTTAGCTTGTCACACACAAATGAAATGTCCAATTTTGGGTGTATGAACCGTACCCAAACATTAACATTTGTTGGTTCAACAAGTCAACCAAATGGTTATCCATATGATTACTCTCATATCAACCTTATTATTCTTCACCATAACTAGTTCAAATGACTCAAATGAACTAGTTAGAGAGTTGTTCAATTGCAAGGAAATCTTATGTAACTACACAAGACACAATTGAAGCAAAATCGGTTTGATTCACTCGAGTCGGTTCATGAACTTTATAGCCACAGTTTGTAAAAGCATTCCTTAGTTTATTTAAACATTAGTTCAAGAACAACCGACTTTAGATATAACCTGCTCAAGTTCGCGGACTTAAGCTCATGGAAGGAGTACACGAACTCCAGCAGAAAATCTCGGGCCGAGAAGTTCCGCAAGTTCGCGGACTTGGCCCACGCCACTTCCAACTTCTCTTGATCAACAAAGTTTAGCAAACTTTGGTTCAAGGAATAAGACTTATGCATATATGTGTTTCCACAGCAATGCTTATATCCACCAATGGTTATGTAATCTAAACTCTCATTTCAATCATTGAAACATTCTCAGAGAACATTATATAGCCGTTATTCACATACCATTTTTCATCAGAGCAATTTTCAAAGTGATTGAAACATAACATGACTTTCGTCACTTGGTAAAGATGAATTCGGCTAAAGCGAAAGCTTACCAACACATATTTCGAGAAATAGATAGGCGAGATAAACTCGGCTCGAAATAGCAAATGCGTATAATGAAAGTCTATATATCAAATCGACTTTTGTCTCAAGAGTAGGAGATAGAGTAAATAGACTTTTGAGTGACAGATAAGTTCAAGTCTCCACATACCTTTTAGTCGATGAAGATCCACCAGTTCCTTGAGTAGTCCGTCGTCTTGTATGATGATTGCCATGGAGTCTTGAACTTAACTACACTTTCTATCCTAATCCAAGACCTTAGCTCTAATAGGCTAGTAATCAAGACTTATAGTTTTGATCACTAATATTGACAAACATGCTTGAGATAGCAACGCATGCGAGTTCGACTGAGCAATGCTCTAACAGTAGACGCCTAACAGGAGGTAGTTTGATGGCATCGTCTTGAATCCATACTTCCAGGAGTTTAATTACTTCCTCGATCGGGAACGGTAAGTTTGGAGCAGCATCTCCAGTTTCTTGTTGTTGCGCAAGAATCTTAGCCGCGACCTTCCGGGGTGAAGCCGTATGATACGCTGGTGCCACACATTTGGGCGGTTGTTCCACTGTTGGAGCTTTTCTCTTTATTCCTTCATTGGCGATTGATTGGAGGTTGGATATTTTATTGGAAGGACGCCTGCTTTCCTGAATGTCTTTACGAGCTTCTTCATTCTGGAACGGTTCGGATCGACTGAGTAAAGCAGCAACGGATCTCTTAGCAGCTTCTGATGCAATATGGGAATTGATATTTTTCCAAGAAGGATGCACATAATGAAATCACCTTTTCATTGCGAGGGCTCTGATGAGAACGTGATAAATCCCACGAGTCTTCTTTCTGATCTTGAGGAAACATCTCTTGATCTTCATGAGCAGACAAGTTAGGTTGGTGGATACTTTTCCATTCAGCGTGACCATAGGCTTCATCCTCTTCACTAGGAGTAGGAATATGAATCTTGGAAGAAAGACTACTACCATCAGCATTGATCCAAAATGAATTATTGATGGCGTTTCCTCCAGAATGAATATGTGTTGGTTCCTTTAATAGTTGATTCGTGAGCACTTTCAAAAGCGTAAATACTCCGTCCTGCGTCTTGACAATATTAGTTTGATTCCCGACAATATCATTCAGGATTTTCGTCAAATGATGAATAGTTGTTAAATATCGAGACTCCATAGCCTCGACAAGGGTTTTGAATGAAAGAACGGATTCAGGGATAACATGTGAAGTATTTTCAGTGCTAGGAGAAGTAAAATTGGGATTAAGGGTTTCTGAACCATTCTTAAGATCAACCATCTTGATAAACTTAGGAAATTCAAAATGGAATAGGGAAAATGATTTTTTGCAACCGAGAGATTAATCTCCCACAGTGGTCGCCAGTTTTTTATGGGTAAAAATTGTTTCTGCTGGTTTTGGTAAATTTGGGTGTGTGGATGAGAAACAAATCTAAACCTAAAACAAATGCACTGCACGGGAGTACTTTAGATTCGAGAGATCAATTTGTACAATCCTGGCCTAAACCAAGAAATGGTCGTTCCAGTCTTGCTTCGGTCACAAAGTGAAGGAGAAGGGTTGGTCTTAGGTAGGGAAGCGAAGAAGGTGTTGAGACCATAATGGTTAATTCTGGAGGTGTGGTTATTTTATGACTTGTATCAGAATTTGGAACTGGCTTGCGGAATGAAAGCTGCCAGTTCTTTGGTATTTTTCTGGATATTGTGTTGTTGTTTTCACCAAAACTTGTTGTTTCGTTGAAATAGGTAAAACCCATTTATACCAATCATATTGAACGCACCCTGATCTCGTAGAAAGTGAGAGTGATTGAGTGATGGAGAAGTGGGGTCATGTGTAAATGCCAGAAACCACGTTCCCACTATGGAGGAAACTGGTTAGTTTACACTCACTACTTCTTGCCGCCACTAACTGCCTTGTTTTCGTACACATTCTTATAATAGGCGTGTTGCACGCCGCACGCTGTAAACCGCCAGACAAATACCCTGACGAGCATCCCCCAGTTTGTGACATGTTTGATGTCTCGAATGTTTTCATGGAAAACATGTAGCAGATTGCTATGTGTGGAAAGTCAAAGTCAGGAGATTTTCCACAGGAGAATAGCATGTGATGATATTAGGCTTGTCTTAGTTGGTCGCACAAAACTTGCCACAGGCCTGTCAATTCTGTGGCGAATTTGGACGGCTGAGATCGTAACTCATGAGAAAGGGTGTCAATTGATTATGACCACATTTTGTTGGCGCCTGATGGTAGCACAGTGGCGTCATTGGCACATGCCAATGGCGTAGCATGCCAGTGACATAGTGGCGCCTGGAGTAGTCGTGGTATAGTGGCGCCTGGCGTAGCCTTGGCAGCTATTTTGGCATACTGGTGTTAGACCCAAATATGGCTCCGGCAACATTGGCCTTGTTGCTATATCAAACTTAAGGCCTTGGGAGAATTATTTGACCTAGTTGGCATGGCAACTTTAGCTAAATCAGGGTTTGGCATATCAAAACCCTAATTAGCGTGTGTGGCATGGCTGCGGAACGGTGGCGCTTTATGCAATCGGTGCCATGGCCACATTAAAGGAATTATGGCAGGCCATAATAATGGAATAATCACAGGCGCAAGGATGGCCACGGGTGATTATAGAATGGCGCCATCTTTAGGGTTTGTCGGGTCCCACATGGCTCGTAGCATGTTGTAGGGCCAAAGTGGCGTAGTTGGGCCACGACTGGAAATTAGGGTTTCGACTAATGCCACTAAGGCATAGCCGTGTTTGGAATATCCTAATTGGAATATGTTATGGCATTTGGCCACGAACAAGAAGTGGGTTAACACGTTGGCGCGTTATTTATGGCACGTTGACACGTTCGGCATGCTACTGCGGCAAAGTGGCATGTTTGGCATGCCAATTAGCGTATTGGGGAGGCATGGCATGTTCGGCATGTCACTAGCATGTCGGAGCGGAATGGCACGTTTGGCATGCGCGTTTGGCATGTTTGGCATGCCAATTAGCATGTTGGCGCGACTTTTGGAAAGCCAATTTGGAATTGTGACCATCTGGCGCAATTTTGCCTCTTTTAATACTGTGGCAGGTTTAGAGCGACCTGATTGGTCAATAGAAAAGGGGGGGAAATGTGGGCGTGGCCACTCTTCTAGTGTGCGTGTGGCGTATTTAAAGCGACCTGATTGGTCGATGGGAAATAGGGTCGGCAAGTATGGGCCCAACCACAACTCATGTGCGTGTGGTGGATTTAAAGCGACCTGATTGGTCGACGGGAAACAGGGGCCGGTCGTGCAACATGGGGTGTGGCCACTTGTAAGTGACGTCGGCTGGCCTATGGCATGGCCACACCTCCCTTTGTTGCTGCTTCTATTCCACGACTCCTTTTATTTCTTGTTTTCTAATTTTGGGTAGGATTTTGCACCTACTAATCCATGGCGGATTAATTGCCTAGTTCGCCTAAGCTTAATTTTGACCGGCGGGGTCTGATATACTGCGCAGGGCGCAAAACCCTAATTTTTGCAAATTAGTCTGGGTAATATCTGAATCTTGTGAATTATCACAAAATTGATTGAATTCCATGTGCTGACACAGAGTTCTTTAAGTTTATTTCCAGAGAGCAGTATCTTTCCGATTGAGTACTTTTATGCAAGGACCTTAACCTTGATACTTGTAAATTCGTGCTACCCTGCTGCGAGTGAACACAAATTGTCATGCCATATCAATATTAAGGTTTCATCTAGGGAAAATAGCATAGGAAAAATACTCGGCAGACTCTGGCATTAGTGAGTAATTCAGCTAGGAGCTTATATACTCATTAGGCTCTATACTAGTGAACAACTCATCTAGGATCTTGAGTTTCAATATAATATGAAGAGAGGCATAGGCACTCATCAGATTTTGATATATTCTCCAAATTCCCTGCGGAATATAGACATAGCAATGTCTAATACATCTGATGCCGGGTCAGTAGATATACTTTTACAATTTTCGCCCTATACTAAAAACCACCATCAACACCGCCAAAAAGATTGTCATGTTCTCCATCGGAAAAGTTAGCACATTTAAGAGTTATATAAAATTTACACCGATAATCCATAAACATAGTCGAACTCACATTTAGCAGAAAAATTTATTACCTTTTTGCCCGCAACAACAACCTTGTAAAACGAAAAAGGAAACATTATGGAGTAGGAATAGTTAAGGTCCATCACAAACAAGGACAAATTCCAACAAACTCCACATAAGTGTACCCAATGAAAATCAACCCTATGATCCTTAAGAAACCAACTTAATTATCAAAAATTCATCTCGAACCCGTTATAAATGAATCCTTAAAACAACAGAACATCATTACCTTATGACCAAATGTGGATTCTCACCAAGTTGTACTAGTAATACGTTTATGGTCATTTTAATCAACAAGTGTACAACTACTGCACATTAAAAATCAACATGTGTACAATTATGTACACATCAACAATCAATATATGTACAATTATGTGCACATTAACGATCAAAAGGTGTACAACTATGTACACATTAACAATCAACATGTGTACAATTTATGTGTCGATTTCCCTTAACTGTTGCATCCAATGCTGCAAAAGAAAATATCGAAGCAAAAATCAAACAAAGATTATGCAAAAATAAAGAATTATTGTAACAAGAGTAACATTTGGAAAATGGAAGACTCATTGTTTCTAGAAGAATGTATATAAGAACAACTATAATTTTAGGAAACTAGAAGTAGCTTAGGGGTTTGATTTTTTTTAGACAAGAAGTAATGGTTTTCATCTTTATGGAAACAAGAAATAACTTAGGGGTTTCATTTTTTTTAACGCTACTACACTAAATATAGATACCATTTCATATTCAGTCTAATTTTCATTAGAAATAATTTATTGCACACATATGCAACAAGTACATTACCTTACAGTCTGCAAGTAACTGTTCAAGTGCCTTGGGGAAAATAGGGAAAGACAGTTGCTTCTAAAATCTCTACTATACGATGACTCTCAGATGTGACCTGCATATTATCGAAATCAATACTATGTAACAACATCTTAGACGTGACTCCTGACTCAAACTCCAAATTAAAATCCGAACTACAGAAGTTCTTTTTACTTGATTCAAAAATCATGCTACTAAAAGCACACACATATACTTATTTTTGATATCAAACTAACATAACAGGAACATGTTTGATATGAAAAGATTACAAAGTAAGAAATCATCGGATGGTATTACAAGGAAATATGAGTCCATATTAAAGGCAAACACCATTAGTTTTCACTGTTTTCTGGCATAATCCTCACTCGAATGGCCAAATCGATGTAGATCTCGTTTAGACTTAGAGTTTACATCAATCCCAACTTTCTTACCCGTACCAGGACTCTAGAAACGAATCAATCATAGTCATTCATCACATATTTTAACTGCAGCAACATCAAAGTTTGGAACTGATTTCCCGACAACAATGTTAACTAAAAATCAAAACAACCAAGCTAATGTGTCTCTGTGATATCAGTATATAAACTTCAGTACTGGGTTGAAAATTGATTAACGAGAAAACTGATTTAACTCACAAGATCAGTCTCTAACTCAAGTTTGTGATCCCCACACAAAAAAGAAGTATTTCCCTAACTTAGTAACAAATATGTAAAATACACACCATTAAAGAGAACCAAAATGTGATTTTACATTTTATGCAAATAAAAATAAAGAAGTAGAGTTCGATCGAAGTAGTTTTGTACCTTTTATCATGTTGAATAACCATTTTTCTTTCTCCTCAACTGTATTTGAGAATGTCAATCTTCAACCATGCACATCAATTCAGCATAAAACAAAATAAGAAAAATTAAGAGAATTATGTCAGAATCGATGTAACCAACAAAATAAAATAAACTGAAACTAATAAGACTACTGGCACTTGCAAAAATAATTTCACTAGAAGAACTCCTGATGCGCGAATAACCTTTTTCTTATTGATGAAGAATAGCAAAATCGAAAAATCTTAATAATTCAATGAAGACTAATAGATTAAATGATCTTTGATTATAGAAGTTTTGAGTTTCCCCCTTCGTATCTGATCAATAATAAACCTTACCACTGATGTACTATAATCTCTCTCAATTTCTATGGTTTCATAGATAACCTAGATCGAGAATAACAAGAGATTAAACCTCACCACTGATGTACTACAATCTCTCTCAATTTCTATGGTTTCATAGATAAGCTAGATCGAGAATAACAAGATATTAAAATTGAAATCAAAGAAATTCGAAAGGAACAATCGGTCGAAACAAGGTGAACAACTAAAACCTAAAGTTTAATCTTCACTGCAAGTCTATAATGGACTATGAAGAAATGATTTAGAAGAAAATTCGAACGTGATTTTTGTACAAGGATTATTTTTGTCAGGAAAGATTGATTAAAGATTTTTCGTGGGTTGTAGTAATAAAGGTTCGAACTCTAAGACTTGTGAAGGTAAAGGATTTTTTTAGACTTATAAAAATATATATACAAAATATTAACAATTTTGGGCGAGAGGTAACCAAGACACTAGATTCCACTACTACGCAAGATTGAATGATAAATATTTCAAAACTCTATTCAATTCTTAAGTCCTCTTTTATCTTTAATTCACTATCAATCATACAAATTCTCAAATATTATTTGTAAACCTTAAGCATAGATTATCAAGAGATTAAACCAAGCATAACCTATCAAACTGAATAACAAATAATTAAGACAATCATTCAAACAATTTAAAACTCTGCAAAAGCAGCGATTAGGTGAATTATATAATTAAATGAAATAGTTACCCATTTATGTTGCGTGAATAGCTTCCTCCATTGCCTTGGTTACGATGGAATTAACTCATCATGTTGGAAAACCTCTCAAAATATTTTATTAAGCTCAATTGATGTTTACAATAAAGAGAAAGATAGGTAAATGTTCTAAAACAGGATTCTGCGACCCACAGAAGGCGTCCAAAATGAACAACAAAGCTGAGGTGCTGTTGTCTCTAAAATGCTACGACCCACCCCTACGACCCGTGGATGTGAGTCATTTTCACTGTTGATAAACGACTGCTGCTGCGAGTCCGTTCTTCGTGTTCTTGGTGTTCTTCATCAGCAGCAGCAGCAGCAGCAGAGTTTGATCAACTCTTGATTTCTGCGTCTTTGGCTCTCCTCTCTTCTCCCAACTCTCGACAGCCTCTCTAGTACTCCCAGGGAACATATTTATACACCTACAGCTCGTTGAATCTCCCTCAATTACTCCATATAATCTTCATTACTCGGTGTTTAAAGAAAATATTTTCCGAATATTTTCTTCCCTGAAATGATTCTCCACGCGTAAACAGCCTCTGATACTCCCTTATTTAGCTTCTACACGGTCCAAAAGTGTGCTAGAGTCCTCCATGCATCATCATAACACGTCCGAATCCCTCAAAAGATCCTCTCAAACCCGTGACTGCCATGTTCTCTGATGATGACTTGTTTAGCCGATTCTAGCCAAATTCGATCGATTCTGACACCCATAATGTATTCCTTAAGCTATATCACATCTTCCTACCAAATTTTAGCCATTGAATCGCACCACAACACCTTCATTTTGTTGATTGAAAATCTGCCAGAGAGAGAATATATTTTCCCGCCAAAAATGAAATTTGAATTATGAGAAGAAAAGTGTCCTCCCCCTAATCCTGTACGGGTGTCCCTTTAGCAATTGGGGTGGAAATAGTAATTTTGGGGTGGAAATAATAATTTTTCTGGGTTCCTCCGGTACATTTCTGGGACGCTTCCGGTGCATTTCTGGGGTGCCTTTAGTACTTTTCTCCGGGGTGTAAATCATCACTTTTTTGAGCTCATTTCGCCGCAAAGGCTTATTTCTCTAAAAACATCTACAAAAACACAAAATAACACAATAAGTACTTAATCGAGTCTAACAATACAGAATATTGAGAACAAAATAGACACATAAATGCGTCTATCAAATACCCCCAAACTTATTATTTGCTAGTCCTCGAGCAAAATTTATTCTTGAAAAGTGACCGAGTTAATCTCGGGTGGGTTTATCAGAGGTGTACCCACAAAAACCAATACTCCAGACCCTAGCTATCTACGCAGAACCTTGGAAAGCACTAAAGAACCTCCTTGGTTGGCATACAATTATTGACTCTAAGAGGAAGAACCCTGATGCGAAATTCCAATTGGTGTACACGAGTTTGCACTCAAGCATACTAAAATTCATATAAGTGATAGAGCTCTACTAAGATAGTTTCACGATGGACATCATACTCGGAGTCAGACTAATCACATGAAAAGATTAAGAAGATGGAAAAAGAAAAATGTAGATGGTTGAAAAGTGAACGGTGTTTCCCATATCTGTCTGAAGGCCTCTGCCAAGATGAACCTAACCTAAATGACTGAGATACCGGTCTGACTAATATTAACACACTGGCATATACAAGGGAACCAGTGGTCAATAACTTAAATTTAGATCAACAAACTGGCAAATACAAGGGAACCAGCAGTTGACTACACATAACAATAACCATTTTTTTTTTTTTTTTTTTTAACTTAACGGCATGAATAGATCTTTTGGATCCAAGCGCATGCTTCTTGTCAGCAGATTACACGATAGTTCCCACGGGTCCTGCATTCCACGCTTGCTTAGGCGACGGAAACAGGGAGAACACACGCATATTGCTATCCAAGTGTTAATACTTATTCCGATTGGTCTAACTGGTCCGGTCTCTTTTTTTTTTTCTTTTTTTTTTTTGAAAAGGTAACTCAGTCACTCTATTTCACCCTAGCAAAGGTAACAACTTGAATCGTGTGCCCCACCAAATCACTTGAAATAAAAGAAAACTAAAAATAGAAAGTGAAAAGGACTCGACAAGATATGGCGAAACTATCATGTTATTTCTAACACCTGAGCTCTGTGCTTTTATGAATAGACTCTATAGATGTTTCCATCTAGTCAGATTGGTTCCTCAACTCCTAAAACAAAAATGTTTCCATCCACTTAGATTGGTTAGTGCTATCCTTAATAGGCGTAAATTTCTAGGCTCTGGAGTTTATTTATTATGCAACTAAAAAGTTTCTCCCATACCCCCAAACTTAAATCTAACATTGTCCTCAATGTTCTAAAGATGAAACTAAAAGCATGAACAAGGAGAAACTGTTACCACTTGAAGCAAAAGAGATAAGGAAGGATATTACCGTGTCGCAAGAATATTGGGTTACCTCCCAAGAAGTGCTAAGTTTAAAGTCTTCAGCCAGACTTAGGAAAGGATTAGTCAACTCGAACCATAAAGTAACAGTCGAAATAACTGTGGATCTTCAAAATTAAATAGAGCTGACCAAAGGAAACTACAATAACCCAAGAAAGTGAACATGTACTGCATACCCTTATCTAGTTTCCTGATGAAGATACCTATGTCCCATTGTGGTTCAGGTTCAGGTTCTATGAAAGGATCTTGATAGAATATTTTCATTGGTTGCGTTTCTTCATAGATGGGATCCGAATCACTAGGTCTTAGAGTCTGTAAAAACTCAAATACGAACTTAGAATCACGAAGTAATAACCTAAATAATTGCGGATCCTCTAAGTCAATCAGATATGACTTACATAGTTGACCACAGTGAGAGTAGTGGTCATTCTTAGGAAAATGTGTCGATTCCATTAACCTAAAGTACTTAGGCTTAGTCTCAGAACTTAATAAGTGACACATTTGAAATCTATACGTTCCCACAATTGGAAGAAAACTATTTGGTGGGAAAACAAAATCAATCTTGGTATTATTGCATGGGTTAACCACATCAACCAGAGGATGGGTTTCCAACATTTGAGACTCTTGTTGGATATCATTAGGTTCTGGAAAACGATTATGAAGATAATCTTGTAAGATGGTTGAGGCATTGATGTCAAGTCCCAAGTGAGGGACCTTACTAAGAGTTAAAGCACATGGAGAATGATACTTACCCCCAAACTTAGAGTTTTCGGCGTCTCTAGATAGACTGGTCATAACCTCCCTAATTTCTAGGTCGGCAATTGATTTTTCTAAGTCAGGTTCATCCTCGCTAATCTCTACGAGTTCATCTAAGACTATTGTTTCTAAATCGTTTGACTCGATCTCAAGATAAACTGGTTCCTCTAAACCATCATCGGTTTCGTAAACAGGACATACTACATCGTCTGAAACGGGGGTATCTCTAGTCAAATCCTCGTCCTTTTGAATAGGTGAATAATTTTTAAAATTATTAGGATCTGAATCAGAAATAATATAATCATTATAAGGCTCAACTGGGGTAACAAATTCCTGATCACTATTCCCACATATTTCAGATTCTTCATCATCACTATCCTCATCATCATGATACAATTTTTGAAATTCAAGAATTCTCAATCTTTGTTCCAAACTACATGGTCTATTTTTATAATATTTCTCATAGATCGTTAGAGGTGATTCCTCAATAAAAGTTGGAGTATCCATATATCGCTGCCCACGCATATATTCACCAAGAGTCATTTCCGAAGACGTCTCTTGATAACGAGAATTTCTAGACATATATTCTCGCAACGTCATCGCAGGTGGCGTCTCCTCAAAAGGATTCATCACCGAAGAAATATAAACTACAGAGGGATTCTATACAATCACAAACAAGGCCGACTCGACTCCACCAAAGCAAACCTAAAGATTTCTAGCAAACAAAAAGCATGATGGCTCCACTTAGATTGTTTCTAGACCAGCTTCTATCTTTCGAAAGGGAATTCGTTGCAATTTGAGCAAACCCCTCTGGAATCAATCCGAGTCAAAGTAAGTTGAATTGAGGCGAGGGAAGCTCAGTGGAGCTTTGATACCCAAGGCCTCACCGCTATCACAAGGCAGCGCAGTCACGCATTCAACTCACAGAAACCGTCATGAACTTTGGAGTGTGCTTAAAGAGCAACCAATATTTTTCGAACGAGTTTCCTATTAAGCTCGTTACCCTATCGGTCTCGTTCTATTCCAAATTTTAAAGCTTAGGTTCGCGTTCGGTTTCGTTTTCCTAAGGCGGGCAAGAAGGGAACGGTGATGAAATCCGAACCCTTATCTTGTTTAGGCCAGGACAATAAAGAAAAAGATAAGTAAATGTTCTAAAACAGAATTCTGCGACCCACAGAAGGCGTCCAAAATTAACGACAAAGCTGAGGTGCTGTTGTCGCTGAAATGCTACGACCCACACCTACGACCCACTGACGTGAGTCATTTCCACTGTTGATAAACTACTGCTACTGCGAGTCCGTTCTTCGTGTTCTTGGTGTTCTTCATCAGCAGCAGCAGCAGCAGCAGAGTTTGATCAACTCTTGATTTCTGCGTCTGTGGCTCTCCTCTCTTCTCCCAACTCTCGACAGCCTCTCTAGTACTCCCAGGGAACATATTTATACACATACAGCTCGTTGAATCTCCCTCAATTACTCCATATAATTCTCTTTAACTCGGCAGTAAAGAAAAATATTCTTGGGAATATTTTCTTTCCATTCTTGCTCTGGTACGCATAGATTTCCATCCTGGTCACTCTATAAGTGCTTAAACACGACCCAAAACGTTTCTAGAGCCCTCATGCATGAGAAGAACACGCTCAAATCTTCTCCAATCCCGTGTCCAACCCGTGTTTCCCTGTTTTGCTTCCGTGAATTGTACAGCTAATTATGGCCAAATTTGATCGAACCAAAAGCCCAAAACGTGTTCCTTATCCTATATCACATCTTCTTACCAAGTTTGAGCCATTGAATCGCACCACAACACCTTCATTTTGTCGATTGAAATTCTGCCAGTTGATGAACCAATTTTCCCGCCAAAAAGTTTATTTGAATTTGAGAAGAAGGTGCCCCTTATCCAGAGTGCTGGGGTGCGAATAGTAATTTGGGTGGAAATAGTAATTTTGGGGTGGAAATGATAATTTTTCTGGGATCCTCCGGTACATTTCTGGGACGTTTCCGGTGCATTTCTGGGGTGCCTTTCAGTGCATTTCTCCGGGGTGTAAAACATTACTTATTGAGCAACTCTTTCTACACAAGGGGTATTTCTCCAAAAACACCTAAACAAACATAAAAACACCACAATAAGAAAAAATGGGTACTAACAAAATACACAAAAGAGATGAAAATAGACACATAAATGCGTCTATCAAATACCCCCAAACTTATTATTTGCTAGTCCTCGAGCAAAATTTATTCTTGAAAAGTGACCGAGTTAATCTCGGGTGGGTTTATCAGAGGTGTACCCACAAAAACCAATACTCCAGACCCTAGCTATCTGCGCAGAACCTTGGAAAGCACTAAAGAACCTCCTTGGTTGGCATACAATTATTGACTCTAAGAGGAAGAACCCTGATGCGAAATTCCAATTGGTGTACACGAGTTTGCACTCAAGCATACTAAAATTCATATAAGTGACAGAGCTCTACTAAGATAGTTTCACGATGGACATCACACTCGGAGTCAGACTAATCACATGAAAAGATTAAGAAGATGGAAAAAGAAAAATGTAGATGGTTGAAAAGCGAACGGTGTTTCCCATATCTGTCTGAAGGCCTCTGCCAAGATGAACCTAACCTAAATGACTGAGATACCGGTCTGACTAATATTAACACACTGGCATATACAAGGGAACCAGTGGTCAATAACTTAAATCTAGATCAACAAACTGGCAAATACAAGGGAACCAGCAGTTGACTACACATAACAATAATCATTTTTTTTTTTTTTAACTTAACGGCATGAATATATCTTTTGGATCCAAGCGCATGCTTCTTGTCAGCAGATTACACGATAGTTCCCACGGGTCCTGCATTCCACGCTTGCTTAGGCGACGGAAACAGGGAGAACACACGCATATTGCTATCCAAGTGTTAATACTTATTCCGATTGGTCTAACTGGTCCGGTCTAATAATAATTTTTTTTTTTTTTTTTTGAAAAGGTAACTCAGTCACTCTATTTCACCCTAGCAAAGGTAACAACTTGAATCGTGTGCCCCACCAAATCACTTGAAATAAAAGAAAACTAAAAATAGAAAGTGAAAAGGACTCGACAAGATATGGCGAAACTATCATGTTATTTCTAACACCTGAGCTCTGTGCTTTTATGAATAGACTCTATAGATGTTTCCATCTAGTCAGATTGGTTCCTCAACTCCTAAAACAAAAATGTTTCCATCCACTTAGATTGGTTAGTGCTATCCTTAATAGGCGTAAATTTCTAGGCTCTGGAGTTTATTTATTATGCAACTAAAAAGTTTCTCCCATACCCCCAAACTTAAATCTAACATTGTCCTCAATGTTCTAAAGATGAAACTAAAAGCATGAACAAGGAGAAACTGTTACCACTTGAAGCAAAAGAGATAAGGAAGGATATTACCGTGTCGCAAGAATATTGGGTTACCTCCCAAGAAGTGCTAAGTTTAAAGTCTTCAGCCAGACTTAGGAAAGGATTAGTCAACTCGAACCATAAAGTAACAGTCGAAATAACTGTGGATCTTCAAAACTAAATAGAGCTGACCAAAGGAAACTACAATAACCCAAGAAAGTGAACATGTACTGCATACCCTTATCTAGTTTCCTGATGAAGATACCTATGTCACATTGTGGTTCAGGTTCAGGTTCTATGAAAGGATCTTGATAGAATATTTTCATTGGTTGCGTTTCTTCATAGATGGGATCCGAATCACTAGGTCTTAGAGTCTGTAAAAACTCAAATACGAACTTAGAATCACGAAGTAATAACCTAAATAATTGCGGATCCTCTAAGTCAATCAGATATGACTTACATAGTTGACCACAGTGAGAGTAGTGGTCATTCTTAGGAAAATGTGTCGATTCCATTAACCTAAAGTACTTAGGCTTAGTCTCAGAACTTAATAAGTGACACATTTGAAATCTATACGTTCCCACAATTGGAAGAAAACTATTTGGTGGGAAAACAAAATCAATCTTGGTATTATTGCATGGGTTAACCACATCCACCAGAGGATGGGTTTCCAACATTTGAGACTCTTGTTGGATATCATTAGGTTCTGGAAAACGATTATGAAGATAATCTTGTAAGATGGTTGAGGCATTGATGTCAAGTCCCAAGTGAGGGACCTTACTAAGAGTTAAAGCACATGGAGAATGATACTCACCCCCAAACTTAGAGTTTTCGGCGTCTCTAGATAGACTGGTCATAACCTCCCTAATTTCTAGGTCGGCAATTGATTTTTCTAAGTCAGGTTCATCCTCGCTAATCTCTACGAGTTCATCTAAGACTATTGTTTCTAAATCGTTTGACTCGATCTCAAGATAAACTGGTTCCTCTAAACCATCATCGGTTTCGTAAACAGGACATACTACATCGTCTGAAACGGGGGTATCTCTAGTCAAATCCTCGTCCTTTTGAATAGGTGAATAATTTTTAAAATTATTAGGATCTGAACCAGAAATAATATAATCATTATAAGTCTCAACTGGGGTAACAAATTCCTGATCACTATTCCCACATATTTCAGATTCTTCATCATCACTATCCTCATCATCATGATACAATTTTTGAAATTCAAGAATTCTCAATCTTTGTTCCAAACTACATGGTCTATGTTTATAATATTTCTCATAGATCGTTAGAGGTGATTCCTCAATAAAAGTTGGAGTATCCATATATCGCTGCCCACGCATATATTCACCAAGAGTCATTTCCGAAGACATCTCTTGATAACGAGAATTTCTAGACATATATTCTCGCAACGTCATCGCAGGTGGCGTCTCCTCAAAAGGATTCATCACCGAAGAAATATAAACTACAGAGGGATTCTATACAATCACAAACAAGGCCGACTCGACTCCACCAAAGCAAACCTAAAGATTTCTAGCAAACAAAAAGCATGATGGCTCCACTTAGATTGTTTCTAGACCAGCTTCTATCTTTCGAAAGGAAATTCGTTGCAATTTGAGCAAACCCTTCTGGAATCAATCCGAGTCAAAGTAAGTTGAATTGAGGCGAGGGAAGCTCAGTGGAGCTTTGATACCCAAGGCCTCACCGCTATCACAAGGCGGCGCAGTCACGCATTCAACTCACAGAAACCATCATGAACTTTGGAGTGTGCTTAAAGAGCAACCAATATTTTTCGAACGAGTTTCCTATTAAGCTCGTTACCCTATCGGTCTCGTTCTATTCCATATTTTAAAGCTTGGGTTCGCGTTAGGTTTCGTTTTCCTAAGGCGGGCAAGAAGGGAGCGGTGATGAAATCCGAACCCTTATCTTGTTTAGGCCAGGCCTTGCCCTTTACTAGGAAAATAAAGACAGTCTGGTTCGTCCTCAAACAATTATCACCTTAAGGCAGACAGTAACCCGCTTGCAGGAGATTCGCGTGTGTTTCGATTGGACTTACCTCCCGTACCAGACGGGCGATGAACCGTTGTCGTCGACTCGGGCCACGACTCCTATGCCGTGTGCGAACCCGAGGGGCCGAGACGATATAGTAATCGTCGTCCTTCCCTGCACACAGTTTATATAATATTTTTTTTTTTAATTATATAACCCTTCCGTAGGGTTTTAAAAAAAATGTCCAGTGTTCAATGTCCGGGAAAAAAAAATAATGTCCAAAAATAAAAGATTACAAAAATAAAAACTTTAATTACAGTTTCTAAAAAAAAATATCTAAAAAAAAATATCTAAAAAAAAAATTATAATAAAAAAAAGTCCTTCGTCTTCTTTCCGTTCTTTTTTGCTTTAAGCTTTGCTCCTAGTCTTTATGAAATCGCCAAAAATCTTTGACAACTTCTTCTTCTTTTTTCTTTTCGATCCAAGCCTTTAAACCTGTATCACATAGACAAATACCCAAAGAACGTAAAAAAGAACAAAGAAAAATAAATCTAAAAAAAAAAATTCTACCTAAACACAATTCCGCGTCGGCGGCGCCAAAATGATTAAAGATTTTTCGTGGGTTGTAGTAATAAAGGTTCGAACTCTAAGACTTGTGAAGGTAAAGGATTTTTTTAGACTTATAAAAATATATATACAAAATATTAACAATTTTGGGCGAGAGGTAACCAAGACACTAGATTCCACTACTACGCAAGATTGAATGATAAATATTTCAAAACTCTATTCAATTCTTAAGTCCTCTTTTATCTTTAATTCACTATCAATCATACAAATTCTCAAATATTATTTGTAAACCTTAAGCATAGATTATCAAGAGATTAAACCAAGCATAACCTATCAAACTGAATAACAAATAATTAAGACAATCATTCAAACAATTTAAAACTCTGCAAAAGCAGCGATTAGGTGAATTATATAATTAAATGAAATAGTTACCCATTTATGTTGCGTGAATAGCTTCCTCCATTGCCTTGGTTACGATGGAATTAACTCATCATGTTGGAAAACCTCTCAAAATATTTTATTAAGCTCAATTGATGTTTACAATAAAGAGAAAGATAGGTAAATGTTCTAAAACAGGATTCTGCGACCCACAGAAGGCGTCCAAAATGAACAACAAAGCTGAGGTGTTGTTGTCTCTAAAATGCTACGACCCACCCCTACGACCCGTGGATGTGAGTCATTTTCACTGTTGATAAACGACTGCTGCTGCGAGTCCGTTCTTCGTGTTCTTGGTGTTCTTCATCATCAGCAGCAGCAGCAGCAGAGTTTGATCAACTCTTGATTTCTGCGTCTTTGGCTCTCCTCTCTTCTCCCAACTCTCGACAGCCTCTCTAGTACTCCCAGGGAACATATTTATACACCTACAGCTCGTTGAATCTCCCTCAATTACTCCATATAATCTTCATTACTCGGTGTTTAAAGAAAATATTTTCCGAATATTTTCTTCCCTGAAATGATTCTCCACGCGTAAACAGCCTCTGATACTCCCTTATTTAGCTTCTACACGGTCCAAAAGTGTGCTAGAGTCCTCCATGCATCATCATAACACGTCCGAATCCCTCAAAAGATCCTCTCAAACCCGTGACTGCCATGTTCTCTGATGATGACTTGTTTAGCCGATTCTAGCCAAATTCGATCGATTCTGACACCCATAATGTATTCCTTAAGCTATATCACATCTTCCTACCAAATTTTAGCCATTGAATCGCACCACAACACCTTCATTTTGTTGATTGAAAATCTGCCAGAGAGAGAATATATTTTCCCGCCAAAAATGAAATTTGAATTATGAGAAGAAAAGTGTCCTCCCCCTAATCCTGTACGGGTGTCCCTTTAGCAATTGGGGTGGAAATAGTAATTTTGGGGTGGAAATAATAATTTTTCTGGGTTCCTCCGGTACATTTCTGGGACGCTTCCGGTGCATTTCTGGGGTGCCTTTAGTACTTTTCTCCGGGGTGTAAATCATCACTTTTTTGAGCTCATTTCGCCGCAAAGGCTTATTTCTCTAAAAACATCTACAAAAACACAAAATAACACAATAAGTACTTAATCGAGTCTAACAATACAGAATATTGAGAACAAAATAGACACATAAATGCGTCTATCAAATACCCCCAAACTTATTATTTGCTAGTCCTCGAGCAAAATTTATTCTTGAAAAGTGACCGAGTTAATCTCGGGTGGGTTTATCAGAGGTGTACCCACAAAAACCAATACTCCAGACCCTAGATATCTAGGCAAAACCTTGGAAAGCACTAAAAAACCTCCTTGGTTGGTATACAATTATTGACTCTAAGAGGAAGAACCCTGATGCGAAATTCCAATTGGTGTACACGAGTTTGCACTCAAGCATACTAAAATTCATATAAGTGACAGAGCTCTACTAAGATAGTTTCACGATGGACATCATACTCGGAGTCAGACTAATCACATGAAAAGATTAAGAAGATGGAAAAAGAAAAATGTAGATGGTTGAAAAGTGAACGGTGTTTCCCATATCTGTCTGAAGGCCTCTGCCAAGATGAACCTAACCTAAATGACTGAGATACCGGTCTGACTAATATTAACACACTGGCATATACAAGGGAACCAGTGGTCAATAACTTAAATTTAGATCAACAAACTGGCAAATACAAGGGAACCAGCAGTTGACTACACATAACAATAACCATTTTTTTTTAACTTAACGGCATGAATAGATCTTTTGGATCCAAGCGCATGCTTCTTGTCAGCAGATTACACGATAGTTCCCACGGGTCCTGCATTCCACGCTTGCTTAGGCGACGGAAACAGGGAGAACACACGCATATTGCTATCCAAGTGTTAATACTTATTCCGATTGGTCTAACTGGTCCGGTCTCTTTTTTTTTTTCTTTTTTTTTTTTGAAAAGGTAACTCAGTCACTCTATTTCACCCTAGCAAAGGTAACAACTTGAATCGTGTGCCCCACCAAATCACTTGAAATAAAAGAAAACTAAAAATAGAAAGTGAAAAGGACTCGACAAGATATGGCGAAACTATCATGTTATTTCTAACACCTGAGCTCTGTGCTTTTATGAATAGACTCTATAGATGTTTCCATCTAGTCAGATTGGTTCCTCAACTCCTAAAACAAAAATGTTTCCATCCACTTAGATTGGTTAGTGCTATCCTTAATAGGCGTAAATTTCTAGGCTCTGGAGTTTATTTATTATGCAACTAAAAAGTTTCTCCCATACCCCCAAACTTAAATCTAACATTGTCCTCAATGTTCTAAAGATGAAACTAAAAGCATGAACAAGGAGAAACTGTTACCACTTGAAGCAAAAGAGATAAGGAAGGATATTACCGTGTCGCAAGAATATTGGGTTACCTCCCAAGAAGTGCTAAGTTTAAAGTCTTCAGCCAGACTTAGGAAAGGATTAGTCAACTCGAACCATAAAGTAACAGTCGAAATAACTGTGGATCTTCAAAACTAAATAGAGCTGACCAAAGGAAACTACAATAACCCAAGAAAGTGAACATGTACTGCATACCCTTATCTAGTTTCCTGATGAAGATACCTATGTCCCATTGTGGTTCAGGTTCAGGTTCTATGAAAGGATCTTGATAGAATATTTTCATTGGCTGCGTTTCTTCATAGATGGGATCCGAATCACTAGGTCTTAGAGTCTGTAAAAACTCAAATACGAACTTAAAATCACGAAGTAATAACCTAAATAATTGCGGATCCTCTAAGTCAATCAGATATGACTTACATAGTTGACCACAGTGAGAGT
Organism: Papaver somniferum; assembly: GCF_003573695.1. NCBI lineage: Eukaryota > Viridiplantae > Streptophyta > Magnoliopsida > Ranunculales > Papaveraceae > Papaver > Papaver somniferum. Next base: position 154,383,038 of record NC_039360.1, on the reverse strand, counting down.
AGTGGTCATTCTTAGGAAAATGTGTCGATTCCATTAACCTAAAGTACTTAGGCTTAGTCTCAGAACTTAATAAGTGACACATTTGAAATCTATACGTTCCCACAATTGGAAGAAAACTATTTGGTGGGAAAACAAAATCAATCTTGGTATTATTGCATGGGTTAACCACATCAATCAGAGGATGGGTTTCTAACATTTGAGACTCTTGTTGGATATCATTAGGTTCTGGAAAACGATTATGAAGATAATCTTGTAAGATGGTTGAGGCATTGATGTCAAGTCCCAAGTGAGGGACCTTACTAAGAGTTAAAGCACATGGAGAATGATACTCACCCCCAAACTTAGAGTTTTCGGCGTCTCTAGATAGACTAGTCATAACCTCCCTAATTTCTAGGTCGGCAATTGATTTTTCTAAGTCAGGTTCATCCTCGCTAATCTCTACGAGTTCATCTAAGACTATTGTTTCTAAATCGTTTGACTCGATCTCAAGATAAACTGGTTCCTCTAAACCATCATCGGTTTCGTAAACAGGACATACTACATCGTCTGAAACGGGGGTATCTCTAGTCAAATCCTCGTCCTTTTGAATAGGTGAATAATTTTTAAAATTATTAGGATCTGAATCAGAAATAATATAATCATTATAAGGCTCAACTGGGGTAACAAATTCCTGATCACTATTCCCACATATTTCAGATTCTTCATCATCACTATCCTCATCATCATGATACAATTTTTGAAATTCAAGAATTCTCAATCTTTGTTCCAAACTACATGGTCTATTTTTATAATATTTCTCATAGATCGTTAGAGGTGATTCCTCAATAAAAGTTGGAGTATCCATATATCGCTGCCCACGCATATATTCACCAAGAGTCATTTCCGAAGACGTCTCTTGATAACGAGAATTTCTAGACATATATTCTCGCAACGTCATCGCAGGTGGCGTCTCCTCAAAAGGATTCATCACCGAAGAAATATAAACTACAGAGGGATTCTATACAATCACAAACAAGGCCGACTCGACTCCACCAAAGCAAACCTAAAGATTTCTAGCAAACAAAAAGCATGATGGCTCCACTTAGATTGTTTCTAGACCAGCTTCTATCTTTCGAAAGGGAATTCGTTGCAATTTGAGCAAACCCCTCTGGAATCAATCCGAGTCAAAGTAAGTTGAATTGAGGCGAGGGAAGCTCAGTGGAGCTTTGATACCCAAGGCCTCACCGCTATCACAAGGCGGCGCAGTCACGCATTCAACTCACAGAAACCATCATGAACTTTGGAGTGTGCTTAAAGAGCAACCAATATTTTTCGAACGAGTTTCCTATTAAGCTCGTTACCCTATCGGTCTCGTTCTATTCCATATTTTAAAGCTTGGGTTCGCGTTAGGTTTCGTTTTCCTAAGGCGGGCAAGAAGGGAGCGGTGATGAAATCCGAACCCTTATCTTGTTTAGGCCAGGCCTTGCCCTTTACTAGGAAAATAAAGACAGTCTGGTTCGTCCTCAAACAATTATCACCTTAAGGCAGACAGTAACCCGCTTGCAGGAGATTCGCGTGTGTTTCGATTGGACTTACCTCCCGTACCAGACGGGCGATGAACCGTTGTCGTCGACTCGGGCCACGACTCCTATGCCGTGTGCGAACCCGAGGGGCCGAGACGATATAGTAATCGTCGTCCTTCCCTGCACACAGTTTATATAATATTTTTTTTTTTAATTATATAACCCTTCCGTAGGGTTTTAAAAAAAATGTCCAGTGTTCAATGTCCGGGAAAAAAAAATAATGTCCAAAAATAAAAGATTACAAAAATAAAAACTTTAATTACAGTTTCTAAAAAAAAAATATCTAAAAAAAAATATCTAAAAAAAAAATTATAATAAAAAAAAGTCCTTCGTCTTCTTTCCGTTCTTTTTTGCTTTAAGCTTTGCTCCTAGTCTTTATGAAATCGCCAAAAATCTTTGACAACTTCTTCTTCTTTTTTCTTTTCGATCCAAGCCTTTAAACCTGTATCACATAGACAAATACCCAAAGAACGTAAAAAAGAACAAAGAAAAATAAATCTAAAAAAAAAAATTCTACCTAAACACAATTCCGCGTCGGCGGCGCCAAAATGATTATAGATTTTTCGTGGGTTGTAGTAATAAAGGTTCGAACTCTAAGACTTGTGAAGGTAAAGGATTTTTTTAGACTTATAAAAATATATATACAAAATATTAACAATTTTGGGCGAGAGGTAACCAAGACACTAGATTCCACTACTACGCAAGATTGAATGATAAATATTTCAAAACTCTATTCAATTCTTAAGTCCTCTTTTATCTTTAATTCACTATCAATCATACAAATTCTCAAATATTATTTGTAAACCTTAAGCATAGATTATCAAGAGATTAAACCAAGCATAACCTATCAAACTGAATAACAAATAATTAAGACAATCATTCAAACAATTTAAAACTCTGCAAAAGCAGCGATTAGGTGAATTATATAATTAAATGAAATAGTTACCCATTTATGTTGCGTGAATAGCTTCCTCCATTGCCTTGGTTACGATGGAATTAACTCATCATGTTGGAAAACCTCTCAAAATATTTTATTAAGCTCAATTGATGTTTACAATAAAGAGAAAGATAAGTAAATGTTCTAAAACAGGATTCTGCGACCCACAGAAGGCGTCCAAAATGAACGACAAAGCTGAGGTGCTGTTGTCTCTAAAATGCTACGACCCACCCCTACGACCCGTGGATGTGAGTCATTTTCACTGTTGATAAACGACTGCTGCTGCGAGTCCGTTCTTCGTGTTCTTGGTGTTCTTCATCATCAGCAGCAGCAGCAGCAGAGTTTGATCAACTCTTGATTTCTGCGTCTTTGGCTCTCCTCTCTTCTCCCAACTCTCGACAGCCTCTCTAGTACTCCCAGGGAACATATTTATACACCTACAGCTCGTTGAATCTCCCTCAATTACTCCATATAATCTTCATTACTCGGTGTTTAAAGAAAATATTTTCCGAATATTTTCTTCCCTGAAATGATTCTCCACGCGTAAAAAGCCTCTGATACTCCCTTATTTAGCTTCTACACGGTCCAAAAGTGTGCTAGAGTCCTCCATGCATCATCATAACACGTCCGAATCCCTCAAAAAATCCTCTCAAACCCGTGACTGCCATGTTCTCTGATGATGACTTGTTTAGCCGATTCTAGCCAAATTCGATCGATTCTGACACCCATAATGTATTCCTTAAGCTATATCACATCTTCCTACCAAATTTTAGCCATTGAATCGCACCACAACACCTTCATTTTGTTGATTGAAAATCTGCCAGAGAGAGAATATATTTTCCCGCCAAAAATGAAATTTGAATTATGAGAAGAAAAGTGTCCTCCCCCTAATCCTGTACGGGTGTCCCTTTAGCAATTGGGGTGGAAATAGTAATTTTGGGGTGGAAATAATAATTTTTCTGGGTTCCTCCGGTACATTTCTGGGACGCTTCCGGTGCATTTCTGGGGTGCCTTTAGTACTTTTCTCCGGGGTGTAAATCATCACTTTTTTGAGCTCATTTCGCCGCAAAGGCTTATTTCTCTAAAAACATCTACAAAAACACAAAATAACACAATAAGTACTTAATCGAGTCTAACAATACAGAATATTGAGAACAAAATAGACACATAAATGCGTCTATCAAAGATATACATTTTGGACTATATCGTTCAAATAAAGACTGATTCGTTTTAAAATGGGTGAATTTGTACCTCCCAGTACTAGGTCTGAAAGGGTAGGACTAGACAGTCAAAAGTAAGTAGACATTAACGTTAACGTCTTCTTATAATTACTCATTTCTCCTATTCGGCTCTAAGGTTAGGTTTGATAAAAAATTTCCCCTCTCCAGAAAGCACTTTCAAAACATGAATACAGTAATAATTTTGATATTGGTGTATGGTAAACGATTTTTAAAGTGTTTTTTATCGAAAGCACTTCCAAAATTCCCCAACTTTTATAAGATAGGGAGGAACGTCTTTTAAAAGAACTCACAATTAGGGGATACCTCCACAAATTAGAGGATACTAAAAAAAAGAAGAAGACATTATGAAGTATTTGAATAACCTCTTATCCAAATAATTTTGATAAGGCTAAATTACCCTTGAGTATCCCCCGAAAAATATATATTTTCATTTTAATTTTCATTTTTAGTATTATTGGAATATTTATGTGATATGAGAGGTTCCAGTGAAGAATGGAATAAAATTTTTTTTATTCATCAATAAAACTATCATTTTATAACCCGATCTCCATAAAATAAATAAGAGTCGGCATTGTTTGTGTGATAACCCTGGATTGATAATAATAATATTCCAGCCGGCCCAACTATCACTAATCCAAAGTTTCACTATCTGGATGTGCAATCCACACAATCATCACAAAATATACACACCAACACAACATTAAAAATGATACATTTTTTTTTTATAAAAGGAAGCAAAATACTGGTGAGGCAAAACACTTCCCATTATTAGCTTAAAAGATTAAAAATATTGTTACCGCTATGAAATAAATACTGGAAAGAACTATTTAGTTAGGTACAAAATACCAGTAGCTCTTATTTATAACCTTATTACAAGATAATATATCCAAAACAAATACTAATTGTCAGAGCATTGCTCGGTCGAACTCGCATGCGTTTCTATCTCAAGCATGTTTGTCAATGTTAGTGATCAAAACTCAAAGTCTTGATTTCTAGCCTACTATAGCTAAGGTCTCAGACTAGGATAGAAAGTGTAGTTGAGCTCAAGAACTCCATGGAAATCATCATACAAGACGAAGGACTACTCAAGGAACTGGTGGATCTTCATCGACTAAAAGGTATGTGGAGACTTGAACTTATCTATCACTCAAAATTCTATCTACTCTATCTCCTATTCTTGAGACAAAAGTCGTTTTGGTATATAGACTTTGATTATACACATTTGCTATTTCGAGCCGAGTTTATCTCACCTATCTATTTCTCGAAATATGTGTTAGTAAGCTTTTGCTTTGGCCAAGTTCATCTTTACCTAGTGACGAAAGTCATGTTATGTTTCAATCACTTTGAAAATTGCTCTGACGAAAAATGGTTTGTGAATAACAACTATATAACGTCCTCTGAGAATGTTTCAATGATTGAAATGAGAGTTTAGATTACATAACCATTGGTGGATATAAGCATTGTTGTGGAAGCACATATATATATATATATATATATATATATATATATATATATATATATATATATATATATATATATATAAGTCCTTATTCCTTGAACCGAAGTTTGCGAACTTTGTTGATCAAGAGAACCGGAATAGTGACGTGAGCTAAGTCCGCGAACTCAGTCCGTGAACCCAGTCCGCGAACTGGCGGAAGTTCTCGACCCGAGAAAATCTGCTGAGTTTGTGAACTCCTTCCGGGAAATTAAGTCCGCGAACCCAGTCCGCGAACTTGAGTTGGTTATATCTAAAAACGGTTGTTTGTGAACTTATTCATACTAACTAAGGAATACTAAATGCAAAACGTGGCTATATAGTTCATGAACCGATTCGAGTGAATCAAATCGTTTTTGCTTCAATTGTGTCTTGTGTAGTTACATAAGATTTCCTTGCAATTGAACAACTCTCTAACTAGTTCATTTGAGTCATTTGAACTAGTTATGGTGAAGAAGAACATGGTTGATATGAAAGTGCTCATATGTCTAACCATTGGTTAACTATTGTTGAACCAACAAATGTTCATGTTTGGGTACAATTACATAAACCCAAAATAGTACATTTCATTTGTGTGTAACAAGCTAAGTTTTCGATCTAACGGTTGAGAAATATTAGCTTGAATCTAATCAGGGTTTCATCTAATGGTGAATATTGAATGCGTTGTTACCAATCTAACATTGATTGCAAACTCTGATTTGAAAGACTATATAAGGGAGAACTCTAGCAACTAGGAAACCTAATCCCCACACCTTACGTGTGATACTAGTTGTGTAAGCTAGAGTCGATTCTCTTTTAACCTTTGGTTTCTTCTCTAAACCGGGTTAACGACTTAAAGACTTCATTGGGATTGTGAAGCCAGACCGATACTACTTTCTCATAGTTGTGTGGTCTGATCTTGCTGATTCTATCGTGTTGAGTAAAATCGTAACGATTGGCTTGAGATTGATATCTCTGATAGGCAAGATAGAAAAGTAATCACAAACATCTTCGTCTCATCGTTTGTGATTCCGCAATATCTTTTTTCACTGCGTCGATTAAGATTATTGTGAGGTGATTGATAATACTAGGTTGTTCTTCGGAAATATAAGTCTGGTTTATCAATTGGTTCATGTTCCCTTTGATTTATCAAAAGACGGAACAAAAACTCGTAGGTATATTCGTGGGAGACGGATTTATCTATTCTGTAGACTTTTCTATGTGATACAGATTTGTTTATTAAAGTCTTCGTCTTTGGGTCGTAGCAACTCTTAGTTGTGGGTAAGATCAGCTAAGGGAATCAAGTGTGTAGCATCCTGCTGGGATCATAGACATATGAGCATAATTGTACCTTGGATCAGTGTGAGATTGATTGGGGTTGAACTATAGTCCAGACCGAAGTTAGTTTTAAGTAGGCTAGTGTCTGTAGCGTCTTAATACAGTGTGTGTTCAATCTGGTCTAGGTCCCGGGGTTTTTCTGCATTTGCGGTTTCCTCTTTAACAAAATTCGGGTGTCTGTGTTATTTTTTTTCCCCATTATATTTTGTTATATAATTGAAATATCACAGGTTGTGCGTTGTTCAATCAATTAGAATATCCGACCTTTTGGTTGTTGATTTAAATTGATTGACACTTGGATATTGGTCTTTCGTACCATCCAAGTTATCTCTCTAGTATTTGATAAAGACTCGCAGATTTCTATTTGCTTGAGTATATATCAAATCGAGAGATTGAGATATAAACTCTTTGATATACTTTTATCTAGATTGAGTCTGACTGTCTAGTTGATTCTCTAGAAAGTATATTGGAGTTTGTCCATACAAATTTCTAATCAAAATATTGGGTGTGGTTGTTGTACCCCCGATTTTTCAATTGGTATCAGAGCAGGAAAACACGTTTAAAACCTTACAAGTCTGTGTTTGTAGTGATCTGACTCTATGGACAGAGGTGATATGTCAATAAACGTACCACCAGTCTTCGATGACTCTAATTACTTATTGTGTAAAATTGTTATGCGAGCTTTTCTTCAAGCACGTGATTTTCAATCATGGGTATATGTTGTTAATGGCTATAATCCCTAGTTCAAAAATGGCCTTTAGCCACGCCAGATATAAATTTCCCTGTCACGCCTTTTTGGTTTTGGCATGTCTATAAGGTATACTTCTACCCTATAGACACGCCATGTTCAATGGGCGTGTTAATAAAAGTGCTTTCAGCCATGCCAAGGCTAGTAGCGTGTCAAAATATTAACCGTTTAGTCACGTTAACTTTAAATTTTTGATTGGGCGTGTTTATAGACCAGTCTATGGCCACACTAGGTAGTTGTGGCGTGTCCAAAAGGTTAGTCACGCCATTTAAGGTGTGGTTTTAAAGTTGATTCATTAGACACGCCAGTAAATGCGTGTCCATAGTGTACGATTGATTGACACGCCAGTATATGCGTGTCCATAGTGTACGATTTGTCCATAGTGTACGATTTATAGACACGCCAATATATGTGTGTTTTTAGTGTACAATTTAAAGACACGCCAAATTCAAAGTGTGGCCAAAAAGTTCCTTTTTTGGACACGCTATTATATGTGTGTCCATAGTGTGCGTTCTATAGACACGCTGGTTTTATAGCGTGGCTAAAAAGTTCGTTTTGAAAAAATTAATAAAAAACTTTTGCCCATATTCGAACGCATGACCTCTAAAGAGTTAGGCAATGTATCAATCCACCAAGCTTCGCATCTTTAGATGTATAAAATTAGTGTTCTGAAAAAACTAAACTAGTTCAAATGCTCCACATTTTAGTGCTTTAAATGCTTAAACTGTTTAGGTTTTAGGTCTCTTGAGCTCTGCTCCGTCACGGTGACGTATAGTAAATTCTCCAGATGGAATTCAACTTCAATCCCTGTAAACTCAAGCTCAAATCAATCACCTACATTCACCTAATACTCATCGGAATTTTTGAACTCTTCACATCAATTCTTATCTCTGCATACCAATACTCTCCTCTAGCTATAAAGATATTAGAACCAGAAATACTAGCAAATTTATAAACGGAGCTAACTACCATCAAATCAACACAAGACACATCTCAAATACCAAGAAAACCACCAGTTTTTACAAGAACATTACCAGTTTGATTACACACAAAGGAAACAGAAACAAGCAAAATAGCAAATCTAAAAACACTGAAAATCCTGCAATTTCTTTACAGACCCTTTGTACATATGAAAATCAAGGTCGTAACCATTCACTTCTTGCTTTCATACAAAATCGGATTACCGCAGCAACTCCACAAGTCATTACCACAGCAACTCCACAAATTGCTTCTCAGTACAAACTCCATCCATCTTCAAAGTTTCATACCCATACTATGATTCGCAAAAAAAGTAACCCAAACACAACACAAGAAAAGCACCACAAAAGATCTTACCACCAGATGTCAGATATCGAAACCCCATTCTCCAGATGATGTAGTTTTTCAAGTGGTAAATAAAGTTCGTTCAAAGACTTGTAAAGATTGATTTTAGACTTTAAAAATAGAAAATACTAGAAAACATTGTCACAATTTATCGAGAGAACTGGGACTTGGTTTTCCACCATTAATCACAATCAATTGGTTCAAATAATGACTCAAAACACTTCTAGCTCTTTTATGGACTCTATTTCTTTGCCAAAGATAGATTTTGTAAAAGATTAATTGTAAATCATAAGTATGACACATCAAAATCTCTAAGTCTATACGTCATCAGACAAAATCACAACTAATTAATAAAAATCATAAATCAATTAAATCAATGCAAAAAGTCATGAAGAATCATTATAGTTACCAAGCAATTGTGAAACATGGCTTCCTCGGTCGTCCCAGTCTTGGGGTTTAGCTCATCATGCTCAAAACACATTCATAGGATAGAAACATGGCTCAAAAAGTGTTTTTATTGAGGAGAAATAATAATACAGAGAATCTGCAACACTTAATGGTCGTTACAGAAGTCACTGTTACAAATTATAAGATTGTTATAAGACTGCAGAACAACGACAAATATATAGTGGTAGTACTGCGACTGTCTATGTGCATCGATGTTCTTCGTCTCCTTCTTCTTCAGCAGCAGCAGGGTACTTTCATGTAACCCTGATTTCTCCGCCTCTGCAGCTTCCGTATCGACCCCAAAGTCTCGACTCCTTCTGTTGAGCTCGAACCTCTCTATTTATACACAACAGCAACCTCTGGGCTATAAAATCTCGCGAAATTCTCTTCTTTTCCTTCCCGGCAAGTTTGGTTATTATTTCCTTTTTTATCTTCATACGCAGCTTCCTGTGCTATCAAATATCTTTCCTAAGATGGAGTTACGGCTAATAGAGGATATTCTTTCTTACCATTCCCACGTAACTACCAGAAATACCACCAAAAGAAACCCCGACTCTCTCTCTCTCTGTTTTAAGAATCCTTTTTTTTTACGTAGAAAATCCATCTACCCAGCCCATATCAGTCCATATCTGTGAAGAAATCCGAGATAAACTCGCTTAAAATCACGCCGATGAACTCAACCAAACCCGAGACTCTCTTTCTTCAAATCCCCAATGTTCTGGTCCAAGTTAGTTGAAGCGAACACCTATACAGGCCCTGTTTTGTCCGTTCAAGCCTAGCCCAATATAATAGAGCGATTGAATCTCTCCAAACTCGTTCAAAACTCCAGCCCTAATTCTTCCGTGAAAATTTCCCGCCAAAACTTAATTTGAATTTGGAAGATGACCTCCCCATAACCAGTTCCGGTCTGCCAATAGTAGTTGCCCTGAATGGGATGCCACATATCCTCTGATGGGGTGTAAATAGCAGTTGGGCTACCCCTTATCAAATGAGATGCCCCTTATCCAAATCTTGGATCCATTTAGCACTTTTCTCCGGCGAGCGCAAATACCACTTTTCGAGCAATTTTCTCCGCAATAGCTTATATCTCTAAAAACTCCTACAAAAACATAAAATAATCAAATTAATACAAAATCGAGCACTATCAATACACATAATTGAGACCAAAATAAACACATAAATGTGTCTATCAAATACCCCCAAACTTATTTATTTGCTAGTCCTCGAGCAAATCAAATCTAGAAATTAAAATCCTAACTCACTGTCGCAGGCATCGTCGATTGCATTTAGCGTATGCAATAAGCCTTTAAACCCCTAGGTGGCCCTAGTGGCCGAGTTATAGTCTCGGGAGGGCTTACAAGAGATATACCCACAAAACCTTTACTCCAGACCCTAACTATCAATGCAGAACCTTAGAAGGCACTAAAGAATCTCCTTGCTTGGCATACTTATTAACTATAAGAGGAAGTACCCTGATGCGAAATTCCAATTGTTGTACACGAGTTTGCACTCAAGCATACTAAAATTCATATATAAGTGACAGAGCTCTACTCAGATAGTCGCACTATGGACATCAATATCCGGAGTCAAAACTAATCACATGGATAGATCAAGAAGATGGATATAGAGAAAAACATAGATGGTTTTGATGTTTACTAAGTGAACGGCGTTTCCCGTATCTGTCTGAAGGCCTCCGCCAAAATGAACCTATCCTAATGGATTGAGGTACTAGTCTGACTAATATCAACACACTGGCATATACAAGGGAACCAATGATTGATAATCCTAACTCTAGGTTAACACAGCTGGCATATACAAGGGTACCAGTGGTCGACTTTATTGAATTTATTCCGGTTGGTCAAATGGTCTGGGCTCAATTTTTTTTTTTCAACTTTTTTTTTTGTATCTCAATCACTCTAATTCACCCTAGCATTGGTAACAACTTGAATCGTGAGCCCCACCTAATCTCTTTGAGTAACATAGTTTAAAAACAAAATAAAATAAAAATAGAAGTGAAAAGGACTCAATGAGATATGGTGAAACTATCATGTTATTTCTAACACCTGAGCTCTGTGCTTTTATGAATAGACTCTTCTAGATGTTTCCATCTAATCAGATTGGTTCCTCAACTCCTACAACCAAAATGCTTTCATCCACTTAGGTTGGTTAGTGCTATCCTTAATAAACATAAATTTCTAGGCTCTGGAGTTTATTAGTTTCTCCCATACCCCCAAACTTAAATCTAACATTTTCCTCAATGTTCTAAAGATGAAATTAAAAGCATGAACAAGGAGAAATTGTTACCATTGAAGCAAAAGAGTTAAGGAAAGATATTACCGTGTTGCATGAGATTGGGTTACCTCCCAAGAAGTGCTAAGTTTAACGTCTTCATCCAGACATAAGAAAGGATTAATCACCTCGTATCATAAAGTAATAGCCGAAATATTTGTGGGTCATCAAAACCAAATAGAGCTATCAAAAGTAAAAGGAATCTGCAACATGCCAAGAAAATTAACAAATAAAGCGCACCGTTGTCTAGTTTCCTGTTTAAGACAACTACATCTAGCTGTGGTTCAGGTTCAGGCTCTATGAAAGGGTCTAGATAAAATATTTTCATGCGCTGGAATTCCTCAAAGCTAAGGTCCGGTTCAGGTATTAGAGTCTGGAAAAACTCAAGTAAAAACTTAGAAGCATATAATAATAACCTGAATAATTGTGGATCCTTAAAGTCAATCAGTTTTGACTCACACAGCTGACCACAATGAGAGTGGTGGTCTTCCTTAAATAAATGTGTCGACCCTAATCTCCTAAAGTAATTAGGTTTAGTCTCAAAACTTAATAATTGACACATATGAAACTTATACGTTCCCACAATTGGTCGAAAAATATTTGGTGGGAAAACAAAGTCAATCTGGATATCATAGCCTGGGTAAACCACATCAACCAGAGGATGGGTTTCTAACAACTGAACTTCCTTATGGACATCACTAGGTTCAGGAAAATGTGTATGAAGATAATCTTGTAAAATGGTTGAAGCACATATGTCAAGTCCCAAGTGAGGGACCTTTCTAATAGTTAAAGCACATGGAGAATGATAATCACCCCCAAACTTAGAGTTTTCAGTGTCTCTAGAAAGACTAGTCACAACTTCCCTAATTTCAAGGTCATATGATTCCTGAAAATGGTCAATTGATTCTTCTAAGTCAGGTTCATCCTCACTCATCTCTACGAGTTCACTTTCTTTGTCTAAGACTAATGTTTCTAAATCGCTAGACTCTAAAACAATATTCTCAGAAAAACTCGTTCCTCTAAACCATTATTAGCTTCGTAATCAAAAGAAAATACTACATCGTCTAAAACGGGGGTATCTCTAGTCAAATCCTCATCCTTTTGAATAGGTGAATAATTATTAAAATTATTTGGATTTGAACTAGAAACATTATCATTATTAAGCTCAATTGGAGTAACAAATTCCTGATCACTATGCCTACTTATTTCAAATTCATCATCAACACTATCCTCATCATAATCATCATTATAATAACATGAAAATGGTTGAAACTCATCTAAACAAGTAGTGTTACCAATTTTATCCTCATCATCTTGATTATGTGAATAAATATCTTCATTTTCAAAGGTACTATTGGAAACACTATATTGGAAATTAAGAGCACTTATGTTTTGGGCCTCTAACAAAATATTTTGAGTCGACTTACATGACTTCCTGGTTGAATCTAGGAAAGAAAGTTCACTCGTTGCATTGCTTTCGTCCATAACTAAGTTATTCATTTCTGCTACTTACGTGTCGACTCAGCTAACTTACGTGTTGACTCTAGTAGAGAGGAATTTTGCTCGTATGACCGGTTGGCGTGTGGATAGTAATTGGGCTCACCATGGTATGGACCATAACCTTCAAAAGGCTGATGTTCCCAACCATTATTCACACTATGGTCAAAGTAGTAACGTCCATTTTGAAACTCAGTCTGATATTCGTTGTATTGGCTATTGTAATACCAGTTCGACATTCTATTGCAGGGGTGTGAGTTGTCACACAAAATAAAACCCACTGACAGGGGATTCGTGGGTGGATAGAATCTTACCTCCCGTACCAGACGGGCGATGAACCGTTGAAGTCGACTCAGTCCACCGACTCCGATGTCAGTGTACGAACCCGAGGGGCCGAGACAGTATCGTAACTGTCGTCCTTCGCTGCAAACAATTGATATTTAATTTTGACCCTTCCTTAGGGTTTAAAAAGAATGTCCAAAAAGTCCAAAAATAAAAATGTCCAAAAAGAAAAAGAAAAATTACAAAAATAACACGCTATTTACAGTTTCTAAAAATAAAACAAAATAACTATATACAAAATCTTCTTCTTCACTCCTTTCAGATTCCTCTTTTCTTTCCTTCTTTGGCGATGCTTTCCTTTTATAACACTTTTTCTTCCCTTGTAGCTTCGCTCCAAATCTGAAAAGAATCAAAAAATACCAAAACGCGTAAAAAAGAACAAAAAATAATAAAAATAAAAAGAAACCTAAAACAAATCTAAATACAAGTCCGCGTCGGCGGCGCCAAAAATTGATGTAGTTTTTCAAGTGGTAAATAAAGTTCGTTCAAAGACTTGTAAAGATTGATTTTAGACTTTAAAAATAGAAAATACTAGAAAATATTGTCACAATTTATCGAGAGAACTGGGACTTGGGTTTCCACCATTAATCACAATCAATTGGTTCAAATAATGACTCAAAACACTTCTAGCTCTTTTATGGACTCTATTTCTTTGCCAAAGATAGATTTTGTAAAAGATTAATTGTAAATCATAAGTATGACGCATCAAAAGCTCTAAGTCTAAGCATACGTCATCAGACAAAATCACAACTAATTAATAAAAATCATAAATCAATGCAAAAAGTCATGAAAAATCATTATAGTTACCAAGCAATTGTGAAACATGGATTCCTCGGTCGTCCCAGTCTTAGGGTTTACCTCATCATGCTTAAAACACATTCATAGGATAGAAACATGGCTCAAAAGGTGTTTTTATCGAGGAGAAATAATAATACAAAGAATCTGCAACACTTAATGGTCGTTACAGAAGTCACTGTTACAAATTATAAGATTGTTATAAGACTGCAGAACAACGACAGATATATAGTGTGGCAGTACTGCGACTGTCTATGTGCATCGATGTTCTTCATCTCCTTTTTATTCAGCAGCAGCAGGGTACTTTCATGTAACCCTGATTTCTCCGCCTCTGCAGCTTCCGTATCGACCCCAAAGTCTCGACTCTTTCTGTTGAGCTCGAACCTCTCTATTTATACACAACAGCAACCTCTGGGGCTATAAAATCTCGCGAAATTCTCTTCTTTTCCTTCCCGGAAAGTTTGGTTACTATTTCCTTTTTTATCTTCATACGCAGCTTCCTGTGCTATCAAATATCTTTCCTAAGATGGAGTTACGGCTAATAGAGGATATTCTTTCTTACCATTCCCACGTAACTACCAGAAATACCACCAAAAGAAACCCCGATTCTCTCTCTCTCTCTCTGTTTTAAGAATCCTTTTTTTTACGTAGGAAATCCATCTAACCAACCCATATCAGTCCATATCTGTGAAGAAATCCGAGATAAACTCGCTTAAAATCACGCCGATGAACTCAACCAAACCCGAGACTCTCTTTCTTCAAATCCCCAATGTTCTGGTCCAAGTTAGTTGAAGCGAACACCTATACAGGCCCTGTTTTGTCCGTTCAAGCCTAGCCCAATATAATAGAGCGATTGAATCTCTCCAAACTCGTTCAAAACTCCAGCCCTAATTCTGCCGTGAAAATTTCCCGCCAAAACTTAATTTGAATTTGGAAGATGACCTCCCCATAATCAGTTCCGGTCTGCCAATAGTAGTTGCCCTGAATGGGATGCCCCTTATCCTCTGATGGGGTGTAAATAGCAGTTGGGCTACCCCTTAGCAAATGAGATGCCCCTTATCCAAATCTTGGATCCATTTAGCACTTTTCTCCGGCGAGCGCAAATACCACTTTTCGAGCAATTTTCTCCGCAAAAGCTTATATCTCCAAAAACACCTACAAAACATAAAATAATCAAAATAATACAAAATCGAGCACTATCAATACACATAATTGAGACCAAAATAAACACATAAATGTGTCTATCACCAGACACTTCTTTAGTGACTTCAAATACCATCAATTTCCTCACAAATTTTCACGAAGATGCACAAGAATGTCAAAACATCCTAGTTCTAGAGGAATTAATGGTACTATAGGGATGACTGATCTGAATCTGCATCAGATTCCTCCTCACTTTCATAGTCCAATTCATCGAACATGTAGTAAGAAGCGGTTCCATCATCCTCATCAGAAGTGGTGTAAGGACCCTAGAGATCTTCATCCTCATCTTCCTCCTTTGCACCTCCAATGTTATATCTCCAACATCACTACAAAGCACTGGAGAATCAGAGATTACAAGATTTCCATCAACATCTAAACTCTCAAATTCTTCCCCATCTGAATCAACATTTAACGGCTCCGACATTGTCTTTGCAAATTTCCGGGGATTGTAGGTCTTCCGTGCCAGATACTGCTTATACTGGTTCTCTTCATATTCCTGCCTTTTCTTCTTCTTTTCCTCCAAGCTTCTTGTCTTCCTCTTCCTCTTCTCTGAACTGTTACTACCTTCACAATATTCCTCCTTACACAAATCCTTCGTCTCTTCATATTTAAACTATTGATTCAAAAGAAATTTCATATTTTATTAATAGATGGGGTTTCTTACAAGGTGTAATCCCACTTAAACATAAGAAACTGAATAAATAAATAAAAACCGACCATAAACATAAGAATGCCAACACTGAAAAAATATCCAAAATAAGGTATAAACTAATCGTAAACATAAGAATCCCAACAGTGAAAAAATATCCAAAATAAGGTATAAACTCGATGTTTACAGAATCCGAACATGTTCAAGTGCCATCCCAAGCCCCGTAAATCATTAGAACATGCACTTCTCAAGATTAAAATTATCAAGTTCCAGGTGTTTATCAGACGTTTGAATCAATAATTAAAAAGGGCCAGCGAGTTCAACAGTTGGACGAGAAGTACTTATGACACCAGAATCCATAGCAATGCCTGGAAGCACAACGCAAACCAAGTAAACAAAAAACCAAAATGAAGAAAACTGCACACAAATATTCTCAAAACATAAGAATAAGATTATGCGTAAAGCATACAACACATATTTTGCAAAATGCAGAATGATTCCCATCAACCTCGTCCTAAAAAACCGAGGTAACAGCTGAAAGGAATTTTTTCACTCCTCAAATAATAAGATCACAAAATAAAATCCATATAACTAAAACAAAACTTTTATCAAATCTGAATGAGTATTAGAGTTCAAAAGAAGAATATGTCATGCATAATCAAACTTAGAAATGGTATTCGATGAGGACTGTGGTCAATAAAGTAATATCGTATGAATAAATTTCATCTGAAGGACCAGTTTCTAGTGCTTTAGCAGCTGAGACGTTATAACGAAGCACTCAACCAGAACTCTCATATTCATCCATATTATCAACTTGTTTCGACCTGCTAGTTTGTGAAATACATCTCGTTGTGGGGAATTGAACTACAGTCCAACAAAATGAAGATCTGGGACAAAAACAATCTGGAAACTAGCCACAGGACGAAGAGAATTGTGCAAAGACGACAACTCTTATGCCTAATTATGGTTTTTGGACTGAACTAAGAACGTCACAGCAACTACAAACATGAAAGTAAAAACTTAACTACATAAAGTTTGGAATATAGAGTTCGAGACAATTCTGTCCTGATTGGCTAATCCTATTGTTCTATTTTTGTAATTGTCATGCCGATGTTTTATAACAACAAAGTTTTTCTATAAGAATACTATAATAATGAGTAAGCACTACATCAGAATTCCAATTCCAATATTAAAACCAGTCGACAAGTTCACACATCAGTGACAAAACCACAACTATCACCTTTAGTAACAACATATTGATGACCATGATGGTGGAATGGGTGAACAAAATTACTAGAGACCATTCAAACATCGTGATAGTTTCATGAAAAAGAATGCGAAAAGTTGATAAAGATTCTACCAAGCAAGCATGAGATGCTGAGATGCAAAGAAATGTCTTCATCTAAGAGCAGTAACAATGAAAGTGTGTTGAATAGGTATAAAGAACCTGCAATATGAAAACAAGGTGCTACAAAATCAACATAGTCAAGAAAGATGCCACAAAGTAAAAAATAATAAAATACTCACGAAAGTTATGCTACAAAATCAACATAGTCAAGAAAGATGCCACAAAGTAAAATAAAAAATACTCACAGAAGTGATTTATAAAAATAGGTGAATTATATACAGAGTTACAAAATTTTAAAAAATAGTTGAGCTATATACCTCAATCGTGAGAACCTCCCGGACAAGCCTCGGAATCAATCCGAGAGCAAAGTTCATTACTTCTACTAGCCATCAACCTAATTTACAAACTTTAGTCCTTGAGTAACAAGTGCATCTCGAGCTCAATGTTCAGTAACACCGAGAAAGGTTAAGAGTCTCAAGATCTAGTAGATAACTGTCTTTCCATTTAATTTATCCAAAAGAAAATCGAGCTAGAATCAACACCCAAGTGCAGTTCACAACATTTAACAGATTTGTTATCCTATTTCGATATTGATACTTCGAACGCTCCAATTG
Organism: Papaver somniferum; assembly: GCF_003573695.1. Lineage (NCBI taxonomy): Eukaryota > Viridiplantae > Streptophyta > Magnoliopsida > Ranunculales > Papaveraceae > Papaver > Papaver somniferum. The sequence continues at coordinate 154,365,231 of NC_039360.1, read as the reverse complement.
CAGAAACATGGCTAAGTACAGCAGAAAAAAGGGCCTCAAAACAGCTGGAGTTAGGCACTTTCCTTAAGGTTCAAGTGAATTTTAACTCATTGAAGCACCAAGTATGCAATATGATGCTACAAGTATCTCAAACTGGGACTATGGGCATAAATACCTTATTCGTAGCAGCAATATCTGGAACAACCACATGGAATTGTCACCAATAAGCAGGAGCCAAGGTTGCAATACTAACTGCAGTTTAATTACTGTCAATAGCAAAGCCCTTAGGGGAAACTCCTCCTCGCACAAGTTCTGCAGAATCAAGAACCTGTGATAAAATTCAAACTCATGAAGTGAAAACTACGGAGAATCAAGTGTTACCTTTTTTGAAAATTATAAAATGAACATAAATGTTCCTTGAAATTGCATCAAATGAAATCAAAGTATTAATACTTCTGGTTTGGATGCAAAAAAGAGAAAAACTCCACCATAGTGTGGCAAAGTATTCAGTTAGTGTTCATATTCAGATTCTGGATTGTAGGAGATGAGAGAAGTATTTGTACTTGGAATGACAACTACATTCGAGGAAGACAGTCATGTCCTTCACCAGATGTGATGTTGGATGACGCAATAAATTATAATCAAGTCACTGACCTGATAGACCAAGAAACAATATCATTACCATCTTGAGGAAGAATATTCAGTTATTTTTAGATAAGATATTTCAACATAAGAAAATCCATGTTAAGAGGCATCTATGCAAGTAACATTAAAATTATTTCACCGATTGCTGCAAATACTGGTGAAAAAGCCTGAGAATGTTTGTTGGAGACGTGTTTGATGTTCTGTGTGATAACGAAATTGACCTGCAATAAAAACCCCATGTTACAAGACAATCCTGTATCAAATGCCAAACAAAAGATATTGAAAGTAGATGTGACTAAAGCAGAAGAGGTATTTATACGAGTACTTGGTAAGTTGAGTGGCGGACTACAACTTTGCTCCAAATTTTTTACCCGTGTGGCGAATGGCGACTCTTTTAATCAACAGTATACGCCACTCATCTACACGAAAAACAAACAATTATAGGTCGAGTACAAAGAACTGAAGATAATGATCAGTACATTAAGAATCAAATCTTCACAATTAACCATGAAACACAACATTTACCCATTTCTCACACCAATTACTCCCAAATTCCCTGAAATTTTCACCACTAACGATCATTTCCTTAATATAATATGATAGCAATGTAAGATATATGTTTTTTTAGTGCATAAACTTAAAACTACCATATTAACATGGCCTTTCAATCAAATAGATTTTGATCAAACGTGTTAACGGAAACATTGTTTGATGAGAGGAAGAAGTTAAAGCTAGGGTTTTATAACTGAAAAAAAGAAAGAAAAACCCATGGATCTTTTTTAAAAGGATGTGTTAAATATAAAGGGATGAGGGGAAGATACTTACAGACGATTGAAGAAGAAGATGAGATATTTGATGTTCTGCAGAAGAACCAAGCTTCGAATGGAGATATCGTATCAGTTCTACAAACCAAAAGAAATAAAACCTCACTTAATCTTGGACACACAACACTTTGATATATGCATTTAACCTCAATAGAATACAGTCAAAAAATAAATAAAAAAGTGATAAAACTAAATCATGAAGATTCCAACTCAGTAGCAACCTTACCAAACTAACAAAAACGCATCAATTGAGAAACAGAAACCATGCCCAACTTCCAAATCTAACCAGACAATATCCATAAGCATTTCTGCAGAATAGTCTGACTAAAAAAATCTTTATAGTGTAATTCTGTTTCGTTGGGACAATTCATCAAGCAACTGGTGCACAAACAAGTTAAATTATTCATTCTTTATAAATCAATACCAAAAAAACCGTACTGCTATATGATGCTCACCTGATGTGATACCAAAATCCATAGAAAATCTTATCAAATGTTTCTTTAGCCTGAAATATAAATTAGGGAAAAAAATGATTACAAGAGCAGAAGAATCATATGATCAGGGAAGAACAATAATTATAATAAGAGTCGCAAATTAGATTTACAGTAAACTCTAAAAATAATCTTAAACTGGAATTAAATGAAATCTTAATAATATCCATAATTTCTCAGATAAAATAGGGAAGAAGATGGAATTTCATTACTCGATGAAGAACACGAGAAACAGGTGAATTTTTCAGAAGAGAATGATATAAAGCTTCATGAGAGAAAATCAGCAAATGATTAATTTTTTATTAAAGTAAATAATTTTTCATGGGGAAGATATATTCATATTCATCAGAATAGCTTCACAAGCCTTTCTGGTTTTCTTTTTGTTTGGTGTTTGGTGTTTTAGGTTTTAGTAAAAAACGGATATAATAAGAAAAGAATCCCCTAGATGTGGTCAATCTAAAATATGGGAGAAAAATATGCTAGGGGAGAATATTGATTTTCCGAGGTGAGAAAATGGTTCAATTCAAGAAATGTAAAAATATGTGGAGGGGATTTTGATTTTTTGTGAAATTTTTGGTGGGAATTAAGGGCGCCATATTAATGTTTTTCAATTTTGGGAAATTTTGAATTTTTACTTTTATATTGGAGAGATACCTGACCAGAAATCCGAGTAAGGAAAATAATTATTCAACATTAATTGGAATTTTGTTGGCGGGGTAAATTTATAAGTGGGTTTTGCTGGTATTTTCCTTATTTAGATAATATTTCCTAATATAGAGTATATTTAATACTAGTATTTCGGAAATTAAATAAAATAACAATATTTTTGTCTCAACAATGAATATATGTTGTTACAATATCAGTATTTTTTCGGGAAAATAAATGTGTTACATCTTCATGTTCCATCAAGATTACACAAAATCCATATTTCCATCTCAATTAAAAATTGAACGTACATTTATTTTCCTTTCGGTATCAGTTTAATTTATTTTTTCTAAAACAAATACTATTATTTATCTTTTTTGGTACTATTTGAAAATAAAGTGTTAAAAAAAAGGTTCGAGTGAGCATGATCCGGTAAAATTGGATGTTATTTGTGGAGAATAATTGAAGGTGAAAACGATCTAGTGAAAATGAGTAACATTCAAATGGATGGAATTGTGCATAATTAGTGAAAGTGCATATGAAATAGTTTAATTGTGTATAAATTGATGTTTATCGGAGGCAATAGGTGGATAATTAGTTGAATTGAGTATGATATAATAAAATTGTGTAAACTTGGATACGATTTTTGGATGACTAGCAGAGTTGAGTATGATCTAGCAAAGTTGAGTAAACTTTAATATAATTTGTGGATAACTAGTAGAGTTGAGTATGTTATAGTAGATTGAGTAAACTTGGATGCACTTTGTTGCTAGTTAATGAAAGCGAGTATTACTAGTTGAGTTGATTATGATCCAGCGATATAAAGTAAACTTAAATATATAATTTGCGAATAACTATTAGAGTAGAGTATGATCTATTAAAATTGAGTAAACTTGGATGCAGGATAATTAGTGAAATCGAGTATGATCTAGTGAAACTGAGAAAGTGAGTATTAAAAATGAGTAAACTTGGAAGTAATTTTAGGATAATTAGTGAAAGTGAGTATGATCTAGTGATATTGAGTAAAATTATACTTAATTCGATGCAATAGGTGAACAATTATTAAAAGTGATTATGATCTAGTGAAGTTGAGAAAAAATGGACTCAACTAGATGTAGTTGGTGCACAATTGTTGAAAGTGAATATATGATACAGTAAAATGGTGTAAAATTGGATGCAATTGGTTGACCATTGGTGAAAGTGAATATGATTTAGTGAAATTGAGTAAAATATGATTCAATTAGATGTAATTGGGTAACTAGTAGAGTTTACCACGATCTTGTAATAAAAATAGTAAACTTGGAAGTAATTTTAGGATAATTAGTGAAACTGGGTATGATCTAGTGATATTGAGTAAAATTACACTTTGTTCGATACAATAGGTGAATAATCTTTAAAAGTGATTATGATTCAATTAAATGCAACTAGTGGGTAACTAGTAGTGTTGAACACGATCTTGTAATAAAAATAGTAAACTCGGTGGTAGTTTTAAGATAGTTTTTGAATATAATGCATATTTTCATCTCAATCAAAATTTAAACGTGCATTTATTTTCCTTTCGGTATTTGAGGTAATAAATATGACTAGTAGAGTTGAGTATGATTTAGTAAAATTGAGTAAGCTTGAATATAATTTTTGGATAATTGGTACAATTGAGTATGATCTAATAAAATTGAGTAAACTTGGATAAATTTGTGGATAATTAGTGAAAACCATTATGATCTAGCGAAATTGAGTAAAATTGGAAAAAAGTTGACACTATTGGTGAATAATTGTTGAAAGTGATTATGATCTAGTGATATTAGTTGGATGTAATTGGTGGATAATTGGTGAAAGTGATTATGATCCAGTTAAATGGAATAAAATAATTTGGATTCAATTGGTGGATAACTAGTAGAGTTGAGCATGATCTAGTAAAATTGAGTAAACTTGGAATTAATTTTAGGATAACTTGGGCAAGTGAGTATGATCTAGTGATATTGAGAATATTAGACTCGGTTTAATATAATAAGTGAATAATTGCTGAAGTAAGTATGATTTAGTGAGATTGGAAAAAAAAACAAAAACAAATTGGACTCAATTGTCGGGAATGAGTATGATTTAGTGAAACTGAGTAAAATTAGATGTAGTTGGTTGATCATCGGTAAAAGTGAATATGATCTAGTGAAATTGTGTAAAACTGAATTCAATTGGATGCAATTGGTGTATAACTAGTACAGTTGAGTATGATCTGGTAAATTTGAGTAAACTTGGATGTAATTTTTAAGATACTTAGTGAAAAGGAGATGGTACCAAGTACACCACCAATTTTTTTTGTTCGACAACATGTATGGACAAAACCTAACACAATCGCAAGTAAATAGAAATTATAGATCCTTGAACTATTCAGTTGCGGTCGTGCTCATTGCTGATTCTGTTAGCTGACGTCTTTTACAGCCTAAGAGTTGCTTCAACCAAAGTGAAGACTTTTGGTACCAATATGCTTCGAACAAACAACCTATTTGATTTACCTTTTGATATTTTGATATATGTACGGTAACATGTTTGCAATACACATAGTCCATCAAACCTCACGAATTAGGAAAACTTACACTTAGTTAGCTTAGAAGCCTGGATTACTAACCACCTCTCAATAAGAATCGCAAACAAATCGAAGAAGAATTTATATCTATCTTGAGGAATCACAAAGTTTGATACGAAGAGAACTTTGTGATTTCTATTTATCTCGTTCCTGATACGAGATAACAAAAACCTCGAAGATCAATAAGAACAAGATCATGATATACAAACTATCAGGTAAAAGATAATTAGACCTAGTTTCAGGAATCCCAAAATGAAGTTTTTAAGTCGCAACCTAATTATGTTTTTCAGAAGAAACCTAAGTTCATAGAGGACGACTCTAGCAAGCAACTGGGACACAGAAGTGGCAGCTTTGAATTTAATCAAACATTTTCTCACTCTAGATTAAATTCTTATTAGGAAATGAAATTCTTAGAAGGAATTCAAGTAATCATATGAATATATTTTTTTAAAATTACCCACAGGAATACACCATGCTCCAAATTTATACACAACACTCCTAAAATATCTACCGTTCAAATATGACTAAACTTCAAAGTAAGATCCATTGTCGAAACATTATGTTAAAAACTGGAGCGGCTAAGATGTGGGCCGACCACATCGTTTGAGTATGTGGCCCATCTTATTTGTTTGACACGTCTTGAAAAGTGTTAGTTTTGTTATTATTTCGGGGGATTTAGAGGGGGATATTTTGCAGGGAACCAATTTCTCATGTATTTTTTATACAAAAAGCAGGAGTTCTTTTTTTGTAATTTAACATACGCGTAAATAAACAAAGGGGGGCCACGTACTTAAACGATGTGGCCGGACCACATTGTATCCCGGGCGGTTCACAACTTTCCTTCTCTTCCCTCTCCCTCTCTCGTTTCTCTTTCCCCACGATCTCCAAACCTCGCCTCTCTCGAGTAAACGAAAACCCTAACTCAGTCACAACTATAACCACCTTTACTTCCAGAACGAACACAGAAGAATCCCCGATCTTCTTCTTCTCATATATGGATGTTTTTGGTAACAAAATCGACTTCATATGAAATCGCTCATCTCTTGTGTAAAAAAATCACTCTTCTCTTTGTCTAAGCTATCGACTTCATCTGAAATCGATCAAGGGTTTGCTCAAGTCACTGTGTTTTCATTACTCTTTCTCTAGCAGATGAAGATTGATGAACAAGATGAAGGATGCTGGAACTTCTAAAAGGTATAGTTTCACGAACCCTAACTGTGTTTCTCTTCTTTGTTATTTTAGATGTTCAATCTTTGTTCTTGAATGGGTTTTTTTACTCAATTTTGAACCAGGGTTTTTTAATTTTTGGGATATGTTTTACTCGATTTTAAGTTCTTCTATCGATTATGAGATTTGGGTTTCTGAACTAGGGATTTTTACTCAAATTTGTGTGATTTGTTTAGTTGCTAGGATTTGTTAATTTGATGTTTGATTCTGTTTTGAGAATCTAGGATTTGTTTGGTTTATGGATTTTGCTGGATTTGTGTTTAATACTTTGATGTGTATGTAAGATAATTGTGTAGATTCATAGCTGCAAAATTAACCTTTGTATGACTACTGGGAAGAAACATACAATTGGGGGTGGGGGTGTTGGTGTTGGGAATTTTACCTTGGATTTGCTTATTTATGCACACAAATATTTAACACTATCAAATATTTACCTTGGTAGTAACTACTGAGATAAAGAAGCTAGGAAGCAGTTATCCTTTCGTTCCGTAACTTTTCTTGTTTAAGTATGTTATTCGATTTGAATCAAATATGAGACCAAATAAACGAGCCCGTTAGAATCCTGCTCAATTTTCGTACTATTATGCTTTAATTCGGGTACAATAGTTCATATTTTTGGGTTGTTGATAACATGACTACAACTGTTTTAAAGACTTAGCAGCAAAATTAATTTTGTGTTTGGTTTGGTTTAATTCAGAGAACATGCAGTCATGGAGAATATTAAAGAAGCACACAGGAGAGTGATGGTGGCTAACCATCCTCACAAGGGTGGGAGCATGTATCTTGCTAAAAAGATCAACGAGGCTGAGGTACTTTTGATGGATGAGTGTCGATTTCAATTCTTTCCATGTGAAGGTAGGACTGATTGTTGAGCAAGTCAAGCTAGTGTTTTATAAAAGAAGAAGAATAATCAACCAAGAGGGGTACGATTGAATATGAGTCATGACAATCTCTATTTTTCTTTCTTGATTTTTTAAGATAGGGTGTGCTGTTAGGATTGACAGATGTTGATGATCCTATTCCCAGATCTAGTAATGGCTTGTCTGAAGAAATTTCTTTTAAGATTCTGAAACAGGTGTGGGTTTCTTTTTCTAAATTCTGTGATTTTGGTCAGCATTTTGTGATTTTAGTGAGTTGCAACTTGTTGCGGCAGGGTTGGATGTCTATAGCACAAGTCTTCTACATCTATCCAGTTATTATCTTATGTTGATTATTAAATGTACCATGTTTCAGGAAGTTAAATCCAGAAATGTATTGGTTGATGAATGTTCAAGGCAGGTTGTCGAGGTGGAGCAAGCAGCCATGTGGAAGTTTCTTTGGTGGTCGGGAATCATACCTGTCCATGTTATGGTTGGCCAAAACATAGATGATCACTCGGTAAGTGAAAGCTACTGTCATATGCATAAACGTCTGTTATAGTAATTCTTGATTTCTGGTAATGTTGAAGATCTCTTTTACTTCATGTTACACAGATATATACGCATGAGCAATAGAAGTTTATGAACTGTAATTTTCGTGTTTCAGAAACTTTTCTCCAGCACTTCCTCCTCAAGCCTTTGTCTTTTATTTCCTTCTTGGTTTGCGGGATGAGTTCAGCTTGTTGATGTAATTTTTGCTGAGTGTTTGCATTTGTCTCTTTGTAAAGGAAGGACTCATACTGGTTGTTGCAACAATCTGACAAGATATATGCTGGAGCATTTTGACAGTGATTCAGTGATTCGAATCACAGGTAACTGATGCTTCTCTCTTCTGAAAACTTAACTGGATGCAATCATGTTCCGAAGTCATTGATTTGGTTTTGTGCATGGATTTCTATTTTGTAGTTTGATTCTTCACAAGACTAAACTTTGTGCTCCTGCACTTGCTTCATTCAAGGCTTATTACGAAGGTGATGGTTTTCCCGATGTGTTTGATTTGTCATTGTTGTCTCATGTCAGGGTTCGCAATCTTATTAGTACCTTAAAGTTTGTATAGCGTCAGTAGTCTGTTTGGTCTGAACTAACCCAAGAACATCACCCTAATAGTATTGCTCAGCAAAGAACTCTTCTCCCGCTAACCAGAATCCATCTCATTTATTTTGATGCTTCTTATATAGAATCTAATCGTACTATTAGAATTGGTATCATTCTTCTTGATAATGCAGGAAACTTTTGGGGTGCCAAAACAATCCCAATCACAACATGAGATGCTTAACATGCTGAAACCAAGGCTCTTCTTGTAGCCACACTACGGGTTAACGAGCTGGAACTGCAGTTTACTTCAAAGGGGACTGAATCATTCTGAAGATGTATGCTATGTTCTCTAGTGTTCAAATCACCATAGTTAACTATTGTTGTTATAGTGGTCTCTGTCAAGTTTTCTAGATTTTTGGTGTAGTTAGTGTCAGTATTATTCGAAAAAAATATTGTCTTTAGGTTTCTGTTAGTATTATTTTGTAACATTTGATAAGGTCTTATTTGGAATAAAATTTCTGTTAATTCTGGGTAAATAAATTTGCCTTTTTATTAAAAATATATCAAATTTGAAAAGAAAATATTGATTTTGAATTAAAGGCTTGAGATAATGCCACATGGATGATGGAAGACGTATCCAATTCAACGATTGAGATTTCATAATTTTTCATCAACGTGTTCGGTTAGAAATTTAACCATGTTTCGTAGTTTTTTAAAATATAATAAAAAATGAACGATTCGAGATGGTTATTTGATGGTGAAAGATGTATTTTTGAAACCCATCTTGTCCATCCGTTTTGGTTTAAAATTATCGGTACAGATTAATACACGCGAACGGTGATAGATGCCTCAAATATGAACGGTCGAAGTTATATCATATTATATCAAATCTAGAACACGTGGACGGTACAAGAGTGCATCAAATATGTCTAAACATCACATATAGCCACGCAAAAATCAGATTATGCGTGTCTATAGAGAGCCAATGGCCACGTCGAAAAATAAATTGCGTGTTTATAGGTAACCAATAGCCACACCATTTTTTTTTTGCGTGTCCATAGCATAATCAATAGCCACGCCAAAAAACAATTCCGTGTCCATAAGATAACCTATAGCCACGCCAAAAAAAGCCTTTTGTGTTTATAGGTAACCAACAGCCACACCATTTTTGTTTTTTCGTGTCTATAGGATAACCAATAGCCACGCCAAAATACAATTGCGTGTCCATAGAATAACCAATGGCCATGCCAAAAAAAACTTGTGTGTCTATACAGAAACAATGGCCACGCCAAAAAGAAACTTGTGTGTCTATAGGGTACCAATGGACACACTAAAACAATAAATTGAGTGTCTATAGGGTATCGGTACTTAAGTTTTTGGGACACTGTATGGAAACGCCTATGGGTTTTGGCGTGTCTATTTCATGCAACAATAGACACGCAAGGTAGGCGTGGCTATAGAATAACATTAAGACACGCCATCATACCTAAAACCACGCGAGCAGAAACCACGCCAAGTCCAAACCAAAATGGCGTGTCTAAAACCCTATGGACACGCCAATTTGGCGTGGCTAAAGGGTCATTTTGTACTAGTGAATGCTCCCGTTGTGGCAGTTGGAGATGTAAATGTTCCCAAGAACATTGGTGAATGCACCCCTGCCAAGATACTTGCTGCAAAGCAAAATTCCGACGGTTTGAATGCCATTATACATGCCATTACCCCAAATCTTCAGCACCATGTGTCAAATTGCACTAAGTCTAAAGAAACTTGGGATATCTTAGAAACCGTATTCGAAGGTAACTCCAGTGAAAAGGAAGCTAGGCTTCAAAACCTTAATTCCGATTGGGAAAACCTTCGTATGGCAGATGAAGAAACATTTGATGAGTTTAATCACAAAGTGTCTGAAATTGTTAATGCATCTTTTGTATTGGGTAAGACTATTCCTGAAAAGGACATTGTGATGAAAATTCTCAGACCGTTGCCATCTAGATAAAACTCTAAGAAGCATGCCATCGTTGAGGGAAATAACCTAGATAATCTCTCCAGAAATACACTGGTTGGGAAGCTTAAGATCTTTGATCATGAGCATTCATCCAAATCTAAGGATGTTGCGTTCAAAGCACTAAAGGACACTAAATTACTTAATAAAAGTAAAAAAAGTATATATCTCTGAAGATGATCACTCTGAGACAGATTCATCAGATGAAGATCTTGACAAATCGGTCTCGATGATCACAAGACAATTTAGGATCTTTTGTTGAAGAGAAGTAAACGGTTCTCCAGAGATAATCCTAAAGCATCAGTTAAACCTCATAATTGTATTCCTTCTAAAAATAGGGAAACAGATGAAACTGATGATGAGGATATGCCTCAGTGCTTTAAGTGTAAGGTATTTGGTCATTTTGCAAACGAGTGCCCAAATCGTAGAAAAAACACTGGGAACAAAGGTCTTGCTGCAAATCTTGATGAAATGTCTGACAACTATGATTCTAATGAAGACGAGAAATCAAGTGTTGCACTTCTTGGTGAAAATATTGATTTTGATAACTGTAGCAATACATATATCAATCTTGATATTCTTTCAGAAGAAAATCGAACTAATCTGGAAGAAAAAATTGACCCATTCTTTGGAAACTCTGTTTGTGATGTTTCAGGTTCCACTATGTGTCTAGCCCACATCTCAGAAGCCTGATTTTTATCCTAGATTGACGTGTTCATATTTTTCTCTAAAGGGTCATGAATTTTCAAAGTGTTACAAGTACAAACACCGATTGAGGCCCGTCAACAAACTTCAACGAAGAGCAAATCAATTAGCAAGTAAGCTTAAACTTGCTCAGAAGACCGCTGAGGTATGTAGGATTTTATCTTCGTCTAAGAAGTTAGTTTCCAAGGATAAACCAAGACCATTAGAAAATAAATTATGGTCAATTCATTTTGATAGACAGAGGTCTGTAGATTCCTCTCATGAGGAAAATGGTGGACAAATTGTTGTTCATCGCAACACAACTTAACTGTGTTGTTGTTGAAAATCTTGTCTCATGTGCCTGATCAAAAGAGACAATGATTTTGTACCACTCAGGCTTAAGGAATATATTTTCTTCTTCTTTTCTTAGTTTTTGTTCTTCCCTGTCTATCAACAAAAGAAAGGGTTATTTTCGAGAATTCTACTCTCTCTAGGGTTCAGAGTTGTGCGCACACGAACCTGTTAAAAGGTTGGGTAACCGTACATTCCTTTTTCCTTCCATGTAACCTCTTTTTTTTTATCTCAAGACTACTTGTTGAGCTTAAATTGTGATTTCCTCTCACAAACCCATATGTTTATAGATACTCCAAGCATGATGTCTTCTGATGGAAAAGATGTTAATATGATTGTTAAGCCGTCAATCATGAAGGAAAAAGAAAAATATCCATTATCTCCTACCTTGAAAAGAAAGATAAGGAATGTGAGGAAGCCAAGAGCCGTTCCTTCAAACTCTTAGAAGTTTTCTGATGTTCTTGAAGAGTTGAAGGAGATGCAAAAGTAGATTCAACAAATAAAGGATTTTGTGTTTTAGACTCATGAAATTCAGAAGGCCCTGGTTCGACATCATCAGCCAAGAAGGTTTATTGATATAAACTCCTACCTTAATGAACCTTATGTTCCAATGGTTGTTGACAACAAGGAGTTCGGGGATGATAAAGATTTTTTCAAAGGTTTTATTGCCTAGTAAATATTCTATTTTTCTTGTTTTGTTTAGAAGAATAACTAGAGTTTGGAATATCCATTATTGTGATTACACATAGCTATGTCCAACGTTTTCATCTTCTTGTTTTTAGATTTATTGGTTTAAATTCTAAATTGTTTGGAAGATGATTTTTGCAGTATTAATCTTTATGGTTTTATATATTGCAAATTATTATGGGATATGTGTGTTTGCGTCCGTGAACTATGATTGTCCCATACCTTGTCAAAAGTAAAGTCTTTCGTAAGTTGATATGCATGTATTAATAAACTAATGAATGGACTTTTGACAAATATAAAAGTTCAGCCTATTATGTCAATTATTGATGGAAGATAGGTTAAAATCTTTTGTTTTCAAGGATTATGTCTATTGTATATCATTGTGCAAATGGTGATGGAAAATAGAATGAGTCCTTGCTTATTCCATGGTATTAGGTCGATCTCCGATCCACAATTTTTTTGTATATACTGTGTTGTTCCATAAGGTGTCTTATGTTGAGCTCTATCGACTGAGTTATTGTTTTGGCTTAATTGTTGCTCCGTGAGGTACTTTATGTCGAGCATATTCAACTAAGTTAATCATCTTGTTTGGTTATTTAGTTGTTGCTCCGTAAGTTTTCTTATATCGAGCATGACCAATTAAATTGATTACTTTTTGTGATTAGTTTGGTTGTGTATTCCGATTATATTAATTATGGGTTCTCTTGTGATTAATCTAATTGAGTATTTTTAAGTCTCCATAAGTTCACTTATGTTGAGCATTTCCGGTTAATTTAATCATGAATTCTCTTGTGGTTAATTTAATTGAGTATTTTGGATTCAAATTCATACTTGTATGTGATTTGTTATGTCCAAAGAAATCCTTCTTTTCTTTCAAAATTAAGGTCGCTCTTGTTGTTCTTTCGGGAATGACATATTATGGGGGAGAGTTCTTAATTGAACTTGTGCTTAATTGCCAAATCTTTGTGGGGAGTGCGGCTGTGGAATATTATATGGGTTATCTTGTATCTTTAAACTCCTTGATGAATGCATTTAGCTTCGGCTATATGATTGCATCTAAATAAGTTGATATATGCTTTCTTTTGGTCATGAAATATCTCTTTCGGAAATTTCATTAGGATTCCGTTTTTGTACCTTTACCAATTTTATTGACAAAAAGGGGGAGAATTAATATGCAGTTCACACTACAAATACATATGGTTTTCGGATCATTATGTAAGGGGGAGTGGTTTCCATGTGAGATGGAGTATTGACTAAGGAGGAGTGATACATATCACCATAGTATTGTTGTTGAAGTTGTGATACAATTGAACTTTGACGCTGTATAATGATACTATGATACTATATAACAATGATCGAGAATTATGTTTTCTCATTGTTATAGCTACGAATTTTCAATAACGATGATGCTGAACTTACAACCTTTGGGATCATTGAAGTACTTGGAAGTGACGAAGATTTCGAGTAATGTTGAAGATTAGACATGTGGAATAGGAGCTACAAAAGTTAATTTATTTATTTTTTGTATTCCATATGTATTAATAGTTTTGTCACTAAAATTGACAAAGGGGGAGATTGTTAGAGTATTGCTCGGTCGAACTCGCATGCGTTGCTATCTCAAGCATGTTTGTCAATGTTAGTGATCAAAACTATAAGTCTTGATTTCTAGCATACTATAGCTATGGTCTCGGACTAGGATAGAAAGTGTAGTTGAGCTCAAGAACTCCATGACAATCATCATACAAGATGAAGGACTACTCAAGGAACTGGTGGATCTTCATCGACTAAAAGGTATGTGGAGACTTGAACTTATCTATCACTCAAAAGTATATATACTCTATCTCCTATTCTTGAGACAAAAGTCGTTTTGGTATATAGACTTTGATTGTACACATTTGTTATTTAGAGCCGAGTTTATCTCACCTATCTATTTCTCGAAATATGTGTTGGTAAGATTTTGCTTTGGCCAAGTTCATCTTTACCTAGTGACAAAATTCATGTTATGTTTCAATCACTTTGAAAATTGCTCTGACGAAAAATGGTTTGTGAATAACAACTATATAATGTCCTCTGAGAATGTTTCAATGATTGAAATGAGAGTTTAGATTATATAACTGTTGGAACAATTGCTGAAAATAGCCTGAAAACAAACATAAACCAAACAAATACAAAATTGTTATGGCTGAGTCACGACCAGGTCGCTCTCTTTAAGACGTTTCGGGGCTCTGCCCAAGATTGTGCAAGCAGTTCTTCCATGTCGCGTCGTCCCCAGGATAAAACAGCCGAGTAAGTCTCTTTCACAATCAATCTTGCACTTTGAGAGTATGTGATACTTGTACACTTCTACTCTTGCTCAAAATCAAACTTGTAGAAAACAAGTGATGATCACACACTAGTTTCTTTCTCTCAAAAATCTTATTTTTCTTTAAAACTCCAAAACAATTAAAGAAAAATTCTCACATTATTTTCCTACCAAAATCTGATTTTTGTACTAAAGAAATTCAATAGTTAATGACACTTTATTATCACAATTAATACCATTAACTTACTCTAAATAAAACGGTCAAAGGATTAATAACAGAAATAAATTTCTTTTATGAAGATCATTAAGATTAACAAAAATAATAAATGAAAATTAATTTTGTTTTAAAACATATATTTCCAACAATCCCCCACTTATATTTTTAAAACATTGAGCAAGATCTATATAGTGATGTGCATAAGTAAAGGTATCTTTCGATTTTGAACCTTTACATAGTGTTAGGCTCTCAAAAAATCTAACCATAGAGTGAACGTAAGTCTTTGAACTCTAGGAGATAAGAAGATTGTCTAACATACACAAAACTATGCTAGTGTAAAGTCTAAAGCCAGCACATTACGGCCCTGTGCTTGAATCCCGGTTTAATGAATGATCTAGAGAACTGCCCATATTCTCATAGAAAGCGGCCACACTTTCACATTCATATAGGTGAGTTTATCAAGAGTACTCCTGTATCTAAGTACCCCACTCTAAATAGAGATATAAACATCATTAAGAGTTTTAGAAACAAAAACTCAACCTTAACTCGCTTCAGGATATCATGCGTGGGATGAATTCTCAAAAGCATGATTCTGTGTCTACATATTATCCGTGACTTAGTCCCATTTGAACATACATTTTGGGATTTCCATTCATAGGTAGGGATTACCTTTTGAAACTACTTCTGGAATATTGAGTTATAGGTTGGGTGTCAATCACGAACAACTATGTCCGTATCATTTGTGAATCGTTAATCCCTTTGAACCTATCTCTAGGTGGGTATCCATCACAAATGACTCAATTCTAAATGGGCATCAACATCATCCCGTAAGATGTATTCACACCTTATTATTAATCCTTTCGTCAAAGGATCAACGATAACTCTTTTTAGACCATATATAATCCACTCTCATAGCATAAAAAATTCTTTCTATCACCTTATATTCGACTCTATCGTTGTAATTAACGGTTCTCAACTCTTGCAATAGTCGCGGTACTATCGCATTGGATTAATATGTTTGTTTTTCCTCTATCTAGTAGAGGACTGAATCACTCCATCCCTTAGATGATTCATTTGAGAGGATATCTCAATCAGCATCGCAATAATATCCTTAAAGGATTGCGGTAAACATTTTTAGATAGTGTATTTCTAGGTTTAAGGTTCTTTTCAGACACCTCATAACCTTCTCAATGTTTTACTAATTATCCTTACATGGATTATTAGTAAATCTGCATATATGTAACCCCTACTACAGAGGTAATATACATATAGTCTATCACGTAGCAAGAAGCAATTCCATGCTATCATACTCAATTTCTAGTGCAATCACACAGAATCTCAAAAAATTGGCACCAAATCAAATGAGTGAAAACTAGTTTAAGTTAAACTATATATATTTCTATTTCTTTCCATTGTATTAAATATATTCAAGAGAAGAACAAATTCAATTCAAGCATATACACTATCTTCCCTCGAGTCTTTCATGTCGAGTAGTAAACTAAGCATGTTCTCATTTTCATTAACATCATATAAGTTAGAATTTAAATTCCACAAATCACTTATGCATATACAACAACGAGCGTTATGCATTTCATTTTCAAAAATTCTGAAATTATTGAAACTAATCAAAAAATTAATTTTGTCTCATTCAATTGTTTCAAAGTTTGCTTCAGAATATATATGATGATGACTTATCTAACTTATATCCATTTTGTTCTTGTAGAAACTACACAATTTTTCATGCTTGGTCTACATAGGTTCTCATCTTTTATACATTCCATATATTTTTCTACATATGATACACAACGAATAACGCATCGTAGAAACAACATCACCAATCAAGAATGTAAATCAAGCGACATGAAAGCAAGTATTGAAATTAATTACCCTTTCTTTATTTTTCAAACTAAAATATTCGGTTCTTAAAACCTTTTTCCAAAGATTAAAATTATGAGGAGCTAAGTATCTCAAACAAGATAATAATTATGACTAAAGTTTGTTTTAGTCTTACTACTTACACATCAATTCTTAATGATCTTGTGATCTCCATTTCTATATAGCTCTTTAATCTAAGTTTAGCAATCAAACATACATAGGGTAGAGTACCCCCACTATTTCTCGACCAAGGAAACTTCAAATCAACACCAAAATATAAAATTGAGAAGTTACTTATGCAAATTGCATTTCTAGCCACGTTCATTCAAAAATTTCTATAGACTACGGTAGACGTCATATTTTGGTGTTTAATACCAATTCAAAAACTAAAAAGTTTCCTCATTCATACAAAAATTATAAATAATTTTTTTAAGCGCAAATAATTTCTTTAAATTCATATTTGACGTGTTATGTGTATTCTTGCTCATTACTAATAAAGTAATTATCCAATTTCAAAATCCTTTTGGCACAATATAGAGGACGACCAAACAAAAAAATTTCATGAAGATATCATTTCATTATTCACTACTCAAAAGATCAATTTTAGTCACCAAGTTAGACTTCGTGAAACACCAAAAAAATCTTATAAAATTCTCAAACATTTTATTTCATCCGATGCTTTTGTAAACTAGTAAGATTGGGAGTTTACATGCTTTGAAGACTTGGATAAAATTTGATACATGTCACTTAAAAAATTCTAAGAAATTTTAGAGGAAAACACAGCATGCTCACTAACTCAAAAAACTTCATAGAAGCAAGATAAAATCACATATTTCAAGCACTTCAAAGCTTCAGTCATATCAGATAAATAATACAATATTTGGTTCAAACATTCCTTTGATAACATATTTATTCTAGTAGCGCAATGATCAAGTTCAACAAAAATCTTAATCTCAATCTTGTTAAAAACAAGATAGGCGGAAACTAGATTCTTTCTCATTTTGATGGTATGAACATCTTTAACAAGATAGTTCTACCGGAAGAAAACTTTTCAGACCATACCAATACCAAGAATCCTAGAGATGTGAGTATAACTCAACACCACTTTCTTTCGAACGATTCCGTTCAACTTTTGAACCATCACCTATCAAAACAAAAATGGTGTAAAACACCAATATATACCGACCTCTCATTGTATCCACAATTCACATCAACTTAGCTTGAAAAGCATTGTTAATAATATTTGATATTTTTGCAATGCCGTGTCGTAAGACTTGGTTTAATGCAAGCGTAGCAAATAACTTCATAATTAAAATTATGCATTTCTTGGTGAGATTTGGTATTCATATTTATTTTGACTAGGTTTCTTATTCTTTCGGTTTTGGTTTGGTATCAAGTTCTATCTCATAAGTTCCAAACTTGTATGAGTCACTCATTTATTGTCATAAACAATAATTCTCAATATTTAGTTTCCGTACAACTCATTCTACCGTTGAAGAATCAATTCATTCTCAATGTAGAATGCAACTATTTGATCACTAAAATAGCTACAAATTGTTCATCAAACATACCTCATTTGCTTTGAAATCTCAAATGGTCATAAACCAACGTCCATTCTTTCCACACCAACAAAGAAACCAGAAAACCATTGCTCCTTACGTCGATTAATCTCTAGTATTTACTCGCAAATTTTGTTTTCATTGGGAAACAAAAAACTTCCTCAAGTAAGTGAAATTATCACCTGTCACAATCATTTAAATGTGAGCATTTGTAACCCAAAATAAGTAAGGTATGCACTTATGTAAGTACTTAAAAATCAAATAAAAATTAGAACTCCAAGTATCAAACAAAGTAAAGTTTTATAGTTATAACGTCATAGATTATAACTTTCTACTAAGCATTTTATCAAACATTTGTCGCGCACTAGTTTGATTTCCAATAATGATCTTATATTTTCATTCCCAAAACAAAAGTAAAGTAATAAAATAAAACATTATTTTTATTCTAAGTTCTTACATCTCTAATCTCTAAACTCAAGCATCACATCTCATATTTTTAGACAAACAACGATTTTGAAATCACCACATCTCTCAAAATAAAAATTCAAATGGAAAATTTCAAAATGGGGTTTCAAGATAAATTCCTGATCCATATAATATTTTTCATTGTTACACGAATTCGAATTATCTACACAAAGATTGGGAAAAAGAATTCAATCATAACTAGATTTCTGCCCGTCAGAATTTTTCAGATACGTTATGCAGTTTCCTAAATACTTTAAAAATACTTTAAAAAGAATTCAATCATCCACAGATTTATCAAGAAATTTACCATTACACATAGACTCAACCATGGTTCGAGATTTAAAGTCTAGTCCCTCATAGAGGATGACGACAAGTCTCCACTTCTCAAATCCATGGTGCGGACATTCGCTCAACAAATCATTAAAACGTTCAAAATAGTGAAAAACAGTTTCCTCATCCAATTGGACAAAACAATTGATACTTTGACGAATAGCAATGGTCCTATGATGTGGAAAGAATTTTTTGAAAAATAGATCTGTGAGTTGGTCCCAAGTGTTGATTGATTGTGGTCTCAAACCGTAAAACCATGTTTTGGCCCTTTCCTTTAGAGAAAATGTAAACAAACGCAATTTCAGAGAGTCTTCGGACATATGATCAGGTTGCATAGTCCGAAAAATTTGTTCAAACTCTCTTACATGAGTATAGGGGTTCTCAGAATCGAACCCTCGAAATATAGGAAGTATTTGTATCATGCTTGCATTTATTTTAAAAGGGTTATTGGTTTGAGGTAAGACAATACATGATAATGGAATTTTTATTGTGGGATACATGTATTCATGGAGAGCACTAGGTTGGCCCATATTGTAAAGACACAAAGCCCACTATTTGGTTTTAAAGGGTTTGGATTTTTGGGAAAAATTTGGTTTTGGTGGGAGACATTTTTTTGGTTTTTTAAAATTTGGGAGCAAGTTTGGTTTTAATGGGATAGAGAAGAAAAAATTTGGTTGTTAAAATGGGAGCAAGTAAAATTTGGTTTTTGAATGGGAGAAAAGTTTTGGTTTTTGAAATTAGGAGCAAAATTTTGTTTTTTTTTGTTTTTTTTTGTTTTTTTTGTTTTTTTTTTTTTAACAGAAAATAAAATTTGGTTTTTGAATGGGAGCAAGCCCACTGTTGGTTTTGTGTTTGCTTTGGCTCAACTGGTTTGAAAACGTTTGGTGAAACTGAGTCCAAAATCTCGGCCTAGAATTTGGGTACTCGGCCCACTAACGAGTTAACCTAGCGTGATCGGTTACAAGCTCAGCTGGGTTTAAAAACCCAGAATACAAAATACAAGTCCAAATTAAACAAGCTCACAAAAATTAAAAACAAGCCCACAAATTAAACAAACAAGCCCACAAAAATTAATTACAAACCCAACAGAAAATAAAAAGCCCAAAAATTGGCTTTAATATTACAAGCCCACAATTAAAAATTGGAAGCCCACAATTCGGGTTCTCTTAAATGGGTTTACCTTTTTAGCACAGCCCAGCTGCTCTGATATTGTTGCAAAAACCCAGTTGGGCTTTGGTTCTTTTCCTTGGTGGCGTCCCAGCAGAGGAAAAACAGGTTCAGAACAGCAGGTCCAACAGCAAATGAAGTGAAGCAGATGCAGATGCAAATGCTATGCAGTGAAATGCAAAAATAGCTAAGAAAAAACACAGAAAAACACAGCACCAATCCCCGGCAGCGGCGCCAAAAACTTGGCAGGCTTCTAAAAGGGTATAGAAATTATCCCCGGCAGCGGCGCCAAAAACTTGGTGGGCCCGGAGATATGTATAAAATTAAGCGCAATAAAAACGGGGGCCTACAGTAATACCGCAAGTGCACGGTCGTCAGTTGTAGCTCGTGCAAGTACGGGTCGATCCACAGAGATCGGGTGTGTTTTGTAGTGTTCTAACTATTTTGGGTTCTAGTTGCTATTGGGCTATGAAGCCTTTTGGCTTAAATTGGGCTTTGAGTACTAATGGGTTTGAATGCCCTTTGAATGAATTGGGCTCTGTAATGTGAACTGATTTGAGCTTTGGGCTCAACAGTTCAACTGTGAATTGGGCTTAACAGTTATAATGGACTGGGCTTGACCTTTTGTCCTAGCAGTGAACTAGGCTTTGCCTTGAACTTAGGCTTGGGCTCAGTGTAGTGAACTGAGCTTGGGATTAAACCTGGGCTTTTGGTCTTTTGGGCCTTGGACTAACAGTGACTGTGAATTGAGAATTGGGCTCTAGCTTTTCACCTGGGCTTTGATTAAGTCCACAGTGGGCTTTTGTAATTAATCTGGGCTTCAGCAGTAGCAGAAGCAATGCACAGCAGGTAGTAGCAGCAGCAGTTCCAATCCTAGATTGGGAATTTTCCAATCCTAGATTGGGAATTTTCAGAAAAATCGGTTTGACAATATTGGTACAAACCAAATCTAGGTTGGGTGGAAGGCCATCAGATTGTGACTTAGGTAGAAGAATAGGCATATCATTATCAATCAAATCAAAATCTCCTAACTCATCTACACATGTCACATCATGCTCACAATCATCAATCACATTGGCAAGATCACAATCAGAATTATCAACATCATCAACAGATTTATTCTCGTGTATCGGCACATCAGGGGAAACATCACATGGAATACTAGAAGAACTATCATGCATTAAGGTCGGGGCAGAGAAGCCTAATGTATTTGAACCCAAAGGTTCCATAACATTTTTAGTATAGACATGTTCTTCTAACATAACATCATAATCATCATCATCATCATGATAGGAATTTTGCAATCTAGGATAATTTTCAATCCTAAGGTCGGAGCTATTACAAGAATAAAACTCTAATTCATGAGGGTGATTCATATCATGTGGTGTTGTTCCTGTTTCCCTAACGGGTTCCCATTGATGGGTTTTCTCTGCAATCTCGGCTAAAAAATTCCATGCATCATCCACAGATTTATCAATAAACTCACCATTACACATAGACTCAACCATGGTTCGAGATTTAAAGTCTAGTCCCTCATAGAGGATGACGACAAGTCTCCACTTCTCAAATCCATGGTGCGGACATTCACTCAACAATTCATTAAAACGTTCAAAATAGTGAAAAACAGTTTCCTCATCCAATTGGACAAAACAATTGATACTTTGACGAATAGCGATGGTCCTATGGTGTGGAAAGAATTTTTTGAAAAATAGATCTGTGAGTTGGTCCCAAGTGTTGATTGATTGTGGTCTCAAACCGTAAAACCATGTTTTGGCCCTTTCCTTTAAAGAAAATGTAAACAAACGCAATTTCAGAGAGTCTTCGGACATATGATCAGGTTGCATAGTCCGACAAATTTTTTCAAACTCTCTTACATGAGTATAGGGGTTCTCAGAATCGAACCCTCGAAATATAGGAAGTATTTGTATCATGCTTGCATTTATTTTAAAAGGGTTATTGGTTTGAGGTAAGACAATACATGATAATGGAATTTTTATTGTGGGATACATGTATTCATGGAGAGCACGAGGTTGGCCCATATTGAAAAGACACAAAGCCCACTATTTGGTTTTAATGGGTTTTCAAAAATTTGGTTTTTTATGGGAAAATTTTGGTTTTGATGGGAATGAAAAACATTTGGTTTTTATGGGATTTGAGAACTCCTTTTGATTTTAATGGGATGAGGCCCAGCTAACTGGTTCAAATTTTCTGTGGGACAAGCCCAGCGAACGGCCTAGAGATTTGAGTACACGGCCCAACTAACGAGTTCAGCGAACCAAGCCCAGGAATGCACGAGGCCCGGCTGGGTATTTGATTTTTGGGCTCTCAGTTAGCCAAAATACGAGGCCCACTTGGGCCTAAAAACGTTTTTCAAATTTTTGTTGGGTCAAGCCGACAGTTCAGTTCAAATTACAAAACCAATAGAAAATGGAAGCCCACAATTTGGGTTCTCTTAATGGGTTTAGGCTTACTCTTTAAGCACATCCCAGCTGCTCTGATTTTGGTTGCACAGCCCAGTTGGGCTTGGTTCTCAGCAACAAGCTCAGACCAGCAACTCAACAATAGCAGAAGGAAAACAGCAGCAGCACCAGAGGCTGGCTGTAGCAATGGCCCAAGCACCAGCAGCAGCAGGAAGAAGTAGCAGCAGCAGCAGGGAGAAGAAGAAAGTAGCAACACAGCTGCAGCAAAAACAGCAAGAGCACCAGAGGCTCAACACCAATTAGTAGCAGCACCAGCAGCAGCACAGGTTCAGCAGTACCTGTCACTCAACCAAGTTCAGCAGTACCTGTCACTCAACCAAGTTCTTATTTCCAGAAGTTTCAATAACTTGAGAGCAAGATATGCAACTGCTACAAGATAAACATGGCCAGAGATGCTTGCACTACACAACAGGTTACAGAGCTACTAAGATGCAAGAAAACAGATGATGCAGGATGAATATGCAAATGCAAGATGAATATGCTCCTAAGTTATGCAAATTATGCAATGATATGCAAGTATGACATGACAGTATGCAATGCAACTAAGTTACACTAAGTTACACTACACAGCAGCTAAGTTACACAAAAACAAAACAGCAAAGTAAGATAAAAAGAACAACAACCACACAACGCCAAGTCCCCGACAGCGGCGCCAAAAACTTGGTGGGCTTGGGAATGTGTGTAAAATAAGAGAATAAGAAGCCTACATGGTTATACCGCAAGTGCAGGGTGTCGGTTGTAGCTTGTGCAAATACGGGTCGAATCCACAGGGACTAGGGTGTGAGTTGAAGTTTCCTAAGCTAATTCTCTGAGCAGTGAACTAATGAAGCAAAGAGTGACAGTGGCAAATGACAGTTACAATGGCAATGAGCCAAAGGCAGTGAAGTATAGAATTTAGAAGCAAACAGTGAAGCAAGAATTTGGAAACAAATGTAAACAAAATACCAAGGTCTTTGAATCCACCTCTAACTCACACTGATTATTCATCAACTGACAGTAACTTTGTTTTTCTATAACCACTAGCAAGAGGGATGTCAATCCTCTATATAGCAAGGGTCATTTTGATATGAAATCTCCTATCACAACTAAGGTACTCCTCCTAAGCATTAACTATCTAGCTAAAGCACAATTAATCAAAAGAACAATATATAAAATTAAGCATGAGTTGCAGTTCAGCAACACTAGATGATTCTAACAACAATGGATGCCTGACATCCAATGTGAAAGGCTAGTGTTGAAGACCTAAGATGGAGTTTCACTATGAGCATTTAAACACATCATGGCTACTGACAAGAGCATGAATAACAAATGTTAAGCTAGGGTTTCATCTAAACCCTGGAAAATTAAAATAGAACATGTTTAACACATTAAATAACTGGAATTGAAACATGGAACATAAACAGAGCATTGATAGAACAAATCAAAACAACACAGTTGAGGCACTGGCTAGTCCAGTCCTCTTGGGTGAAACTATGGCTAGCCCAGGTATATCTTTTACACACACCTACAACATCTATTTATAGTTACAAGCACTCAATTAGGGTTACAATAATTTTCCCCCAAATCAGAGAAATTAGGGTTACTGATTTACCTAATTTGATGGAATGATAACTACTCCATGCGTCGACCCATTATTCTTCTGACTCTCCTGCTCCTCTCTATGCCTTCCAATTGCTTTTCTAACTCGACCTAATTCATTAATTCTCTCCTAGGGTTTCAGAGAAAGAAAATACGAGAGATTGATGAAATAGATAGGTAGAGAGGTAGGGAAATGATGGGAAATGAGATGGGTTGTAGTTGGTTTGGTTGTGGAGTGGTTGAGAAAGGTGGTGGAGGTGATGATGGTGGTGCAGGCGATGGGGAGTGGTTCTGCAGACGGGGGTGAGGGAGGTGAAGTCGATGGAGAAGAAGGAGGGGAGTGTTTGGTTGATGGGTATAGGTATTAGGTGCTTGGGTGTGTGGCGGGGATAGCAAGCTTGATGATTTGCGAAGCTCAGCCGTTGGATGTGGAATTGATATATCAATCTGACGGCGAGATAGAAAGGAGATTGTAGCGACCGTTGGATGTATAATACATCAAAATTAACGGCGCATATTAGAGTTAGGTGTTGTAGTG
Source organism: Papaver somniferum (assembly GCF_003573695.1). Lineage (NCBI taxonomy): Eukaryota > Viridiplantae > Streptophyta > Magnoliopsida > Ranunculales > Papaveraceae > Papaver > Papaver somniferum. The sequence continues at coordinate 154,340,655 of NC_039360.1, read as the reverse complement.
TGAAGCAGGATCTTCAGATTTTGATGCACGACGATGAGGCGACCGTAGGATGCTGAGATGATCCAATCTGACGGCTGAAGATGAAGGCGGGTATGGATATTGGAAATGGGTTTGGGTGAGGGGTTTGGGCCTTGGGTATGCCAAGCCCATATCTTCTTTAAGAACAATTCTTCCTCTTCAAGCCCAGTTCTAGCCTTTTGGTCTTGCGCACAACATTCTTCGCGGCTTCCTTGTGTGATTCCTCTTGGCTTCCACCACTTTTCTGCTCTTTTTGCTCCATAATTCATCCAAACTTTATTTACAACCTAAAGATGCAAAATTAATTAATAAAAATATTTATTCTTGAAAACAACGAAAACACAGAATATGGGATAAAATGGAGCGTTAGTGCATAAAAGATGAGTTAAATGCCAAGAAAAATATATAGAAATATGCACTTTTTAGCACTCATCAGATATTAGCTTGAATCTAATCAGGATTTCATCTAACGGTGAATATTGAATGCTTTGTTACCAAGGTAAGTAGATTGCAAACCCTGATTTCAAAACTATACAAAGGAGAACTCTAGCAACTTGGAAACCTAATCCCCACACCTTCTGTGTGATACTAGTTGCGACTAGAGTCGATTCTCCTTTAACGTTAGGTTTTTCACGAAACCCTGTAGGTTAACGACTTAAAGACTCCATTGGGATTGTGAAGCCATACCCAACTATTTTCTTTGTAGTTGCGTGTTCTGACCTTACTTTTAATATCGTGATTGAGTATTATCTTTGTTAATATTTGCTTGAGATTTATCTCCGATAGGTAATATTAAAAGTAGTCACAAACATCTTCGTCTCATCGTTTGTGATTCTACAATATCTTGTTTCGTTAATCGATTAAGACTATTGTGAGGTGATTTATATTTCTAGGCCGTTCTTCGGGAATATAAGTCTGATATATCAATTGGTTCCTGTTCACCTTGATTTATCAAAAGACGGAACAAAACTCGTAGGTATTTCCATGCGAGACAGATTTATCTATTCCAATAGACTTTTCTGTGTGAGACAGATTTGTTTATCAAGTCTTCGACTTTGGGTCGTAACGACTCTTAGTTGTGGGTGAGATCAGCTAAGGGAATCAAGTGCGTAGAGTCCTGCCGGGATTCAGAGGCGTAAGGAACGCGACTATACCTTAATCAGTGTGATATTGGTACCGTTCTAGTTATTTATCTTATTATTCAATCGGGTTCGCAAATTCATATTTGTTGATTGCAGATTGAATTGGGAGATTGATATATAAAACTCTTTGATATACTTTTCTCTAGATTGAGTCGGACTGTCTAGTTGATTCTCTTGAAAGTATATTGGAGCTTGTCTATTCAGATTGCCAAACGAAATATTGGGTGTGGTTGTTAGACCCCCGCTTTTTCAGTACTACACTTTGTTCACCAAAACTCCATTAAATCTCAATGAACCTTTCCACTTCCTTGGCTTCTGCAGCTGTGTGCGTATCTTTTGATTTCATGTATTCAAAACAGTTCTTCGTCAACTTTTTGGCATACTGGTCTTTGGTTAAAGGAAAAATCATTGTGATTTTCACAAATTCTTCGAAAGAACCTGTCATCAAGTAATAATCAACAAATCCAGTAATAATCAATTTTTCATGGTAAACTTGATTTCTAAGAAATTCAGAAGAAATGGGTTGTTCTTTTATGTTAGACATGTTCTTACCAAAAAAAACCTCTTCTAAAATTACAAATTTATGGAAGCCCCACATCATCTTGGGGTATTAAATGTTTATAATTAGATGTAACAATACCCATGAAGAACTCGAGATCATCGGTTAACTCTTCTACAGATTTGGATTTCCAACATAAAATATTTATAATTACAAATTCAGAATCTCTTACTGTTAAGGTTCTAAACCAAAACAGTGAAACAGAATATAAGAACCATAAGATAAAATCCTTTTTTATGGGAATTAGCCACCTCTGCGTTGTAAATAATTAAAAGAACTGAAGTTGTATTGATTGAATGCCTGAATACAAACTCAGGTAAATATATTTAAAGACAACTAGACTTGCATAGCAAGTAATATCAAATTTAAGAAGTCTTCTAAATAAAGAAAGTAACTAAAGAAAACAGAGTTTAAGTAATTAAGGAAAGCTAAACGATTGGGGTGTGGGCACCCAACATCCCACCCTACTCGAAAAACTGCTTTTCCTCAAGTATCAAAATCTGGAAAACGAAGTAGTAACTCATCAGCATCTTCCCAAGTAGCTTCTTCTGCTGGATGATCCTTTCATTTGATCAACCATTTTGTACATGCATGAGTTCCTTTTTTGAACATTTTGGGTTCCAAAATGGTATCTGGTTCCCATTTATCATAATCAACAGTAATTCGTAAATTTGTATCAACCAGTGTTAGAGCATTACTCGGACGAACTCGCAAGCGTTGCTATCTCAAGCTTTTTTTTCAAGTTTAGTTGTCAAAACTATAAGTCTTGATTTCTAATCTTCTTATGGCTATATCTCGGATTAGGATAGAATGCGTAGTTGAGTTTTAGACTTCACAGCGTTCATCGATTGAAGACGAAGAACTACTAAGGGGAGCTTGTGGAACTTTATCAACAAAAGCTATGTGGAGACTTGAATTCATCTATCACTCAGAAGTCTATTCTATTCTATCTTCTATTGAGACAAAGTCGTATAGCTATATAGACTTTACATTATACAAATTTGACATTTCGAGCATAGTTTAACTCGCTTATATATTTCTCGAAATATGTGTTGGAAAGCTTTTTGCTTTAACCACGTTCATTATTATTATTGACGAAAGTCAAAAGATGATCATGTGAAAATCACCTGGTAATATCTTACAAGATTTGTGTAAGACGGTCATTTGATGTAGGCTCAGAATGTTTCGTATTGATCATTCGATCACTTGAAAAATGCTTATAAGTTAATAGTTTGTGTGAGATAGTTATTGTCGTCTTCTAAGAATGTTTCAATGATTGAAATAGGAGTTAAGAGCTAAACCCCATGTCTGGATACTTTACGGTTTGTGTACTTGGTGTACGAACTGTTTTGAGGGAATTCAGGACCGGAAGTTTGCATACCCGTTCGCAAACTTATTCAACTATTTAAGTCAGGGTAATTAAGTTTGCATACCCGTTCGCAAACTGATTTAATTGTTGAAGTCTGGGAACCAAGTTTGCGTACCCGTTCGCAAACGGTTTCAACTGAGTTCGGTCCAGAGCTAAAGTTTGCGTAACCGTTTGCAAACTGTCGGCTTGTGACCAATGTCAGGAACTTAAGTTCGCGTACCCGTTTGAAAACTTAAGTGGTTCAAGTTCTTAAATCGGTTAAGTATGATTTCATACTCATGAACAAATACATTTATAAATTAAGGAATGCAATCTTTGCAAACCGTGGCTAAAATGTTCATGAACTGATTCTTTTGAATCAATCCGATTTTGCTTCAGATGTGTCTTGTATACTTCTATGAGAATATAAACAATTGAACAACTCTATGAGTAACACAATTAGATTCATTTGATTATCAATTGATCTAGAAGTGTTAAGATGAACAAGGTTGAGAGAAAAGTGTTCATATGGATAACTTCGGTTAACTGTTATTGAGCCGACTCAATATACACGTTTACGTACGGTTACCCATATCTGAATGAAGGTATATTTCATTTGTGTGTAACAAGCTAAAGTCCATATAACGGTGGAAAGATATTAACTTGAATTGAATCAGGTTTCATCTGACGATGAATATTGATTGCTTTGTTCCAAAGTTATCAAACCTTGATTTGAAGACTATATAAGGGAGAAATCTAGCAACTGGGAAACCTAATTCCCACACCTCATGTGTGATACTAGTTGCGACTAGAGTCGATTCTCCTTTAACCTAGGTTTTTCCTAAAACCATTATAGGTTAATGACTTAAAGACTTCATTGGGATTCTTAAGCCAGACCCAACTATTTTCTCTGTAATTGTGTATTCTGATTTTACTTTATTCTATCGTATTGAGTACTCCCTCTTTTTCAAAAAGACCATCCTCTATTCCATTTCCGTCAGTTTCAAAATTGTGTCCAGCTTATGTTGATAGGCATATTTTTTCAATGAACTCTCTATTATAACCTTTAATTTTTATATTTATAAATGCATATTAATGGGACCTAATCTAAAATATTAAAGAAATTTGTACAATTGAGGAAACAAATATATCCTTCATTCCTTTTAAAAGACAATATATTTGGCTCCAAGAATTAAATTCCCTAAAGAGTTTATACTCCATAAATTCGATATCTTTTAATTTTCTTTTTTTACTTCCTATTTACAATCCTCTTAAAAAATTTATGCAGTTTTTAATACTTGCATTTTTATTAACATAAAATAGGTAAATAATTAAGGATAGTCAAGTAAAGTATTATGGTCTCCTTAATATTTTGACAAAGTCAAAGCGGACTGTCTTTTTGAAAAAGAGGGAGTACTACCTTCTCTAAGATTTGCTCGAGATTTATCTCCGATAGGTAAGATATAAAAAGTAATCACAAAGCTCTCCGTCTCATTCTTTGTGATTCCACAATAACTTGTTCTACTACCATATAGTTAAGTTATTGTGAGGTGATTGATATTTCTAGGTTGTTCTTCGGGAATATAAGACCGGACTATCAATTTGTTTATGTTCACCTTGATTTATCAAAAGACGGAACAAAACTTCGTAGATATTTATGTGGGAGACAGATTTATCTATTCAAATAGACTTTTCTGTGTGAGACAAATTTGTTTATCAAGTCTTCGACTTTGGGTCGTAGCGACTCTTAGTTGTGGGTGAGATCAGCTAAGGGAATCAAGTGCGTAGAGTCCTGCCGGGATTCAGAGGCGTAAGGAACACGACTATACCTTAATCAGTGTGATATTGGTTAGGGCTCAACTACATTCCAGTCTGAAGTTAACTTGTAGTAGGCTAGAGTTTGTAGCGGCTTAATACAGTGTGGTGTTCAAATCTGGACTAGGTCCAGGGGGTTTTCTGCATTTGCGGTTTCCTCGATAATAAAACTTCTGGTGTCTGTGTTATTTATTTTCCGTATTTTATTTTCTATACAATTGAAATATCACAGGTTATGCGTAGTTCAAACAATTAGTAAATCCAACCTTTGGTTGTTGATTGAAATTGATTGACACTTGAACATTGGTCTTTGGTACCGTTCAAGTTGTTTCTCATAATAATCAGGCTCGCAGATTTCTATCTGTTTGATTTTCTGATTACATTGACAAACATAGATGTAACTCTTGGATATATTTTCCTTGATTGAGTCTGACTGTCTGGTTGATTCTCTTGGAATTATATTGGAGTTTTTCCATACAGATTGCCGAAACGGAATATTTGGTCTGGTTTTTAGACCCCCACCTTTTCAATTGGTATTAGAGAAGGCAAACATGTTTAAGACCTCATAAGTCTGTGTTTGAAGCAATCTGACTCTATGGACAGAAACACTATCTCTATAAACGTACCACCAGTCTTCGATGGCTCGAATTACTTATGGTGGAAAATTGTTATGCGTGCCTTTCTCCAAGCACGTGATTTTCAATCATGGGTTCTTGTAGTTAATGGCTATGATCCTCCGGTTGTTACAGAAGGCGATGTAACTGTTCCAAAGGATATTGGTGTGTATGATCCTGCCGAGATTCTCGCTGCAAAGCAAAATTCCGGCGGATTAAATGCTATCATCCATGCTATTACCCCAGACCTTCAGCACCATGTGACTATGTGCACTAAGTCTAAAGATGTTTGGGATATCTTAGAAACTGTATTCGAAGGAAATTCCTCTGAGAAAGAAGCTAGGCTTCAAAACCTAAATTCTGACTGGGAAAACCTTAGTATGGCTGATGAAGATTCTTTTGATGAGTTTAATCATAAAGTGTCTGAAATTTTTAATGCATCTTTTGCATTGGATAAGACTATTCTTGAAAATGACATTATGATGAAAATTCTCAGATCGTTGACATGCTCGTATTGTTCACTTAAAGGTCATGAACTTTCAAAGTGTTTCCAGTACAAACACAAAATGAGGTATGTCAACAAAATTCAACGAAGAGCGAATCGATTAGCAAACAAGCTCAAACTTGTTCAAAAAACCGCTGAGGTATGTAAGATTTTATCTTCTTCGAAGAAGTTAGTTTCCAAGGATAAGACAAGACTATTAGAGTACTTCTCGGTCAAACTCGCATGCGTTGTTATTGAAAAAGCGGGGGTACAACAACCACACCCAACAATTCGATTAGAAATCTGTATGGACAAACTCCAATATACTTTCTAGAGAATCAACTAGACAGTCAGACTCAATCTAGATAAAAAGTATATCAAAGAGTTTATATCCCAATCTCTCGATTTGATATATACTCAAGCAAATAGAAATCTGCGAGTCTTTATCAAAGAGAGATAACTTTGATGGTACCAAAGACCAATATCCAAGTGTCAATCAATTTAAATCAACAACCAAAAGTTCGGATATTCTAATTTATTGAACAACGCACAACCTGTGATATTTCAATTATATAACAAAATATAATGCGGAAAAGAAATAACACAGACACCAGAATTTTGTTAACGAGGAAACCACAAATGCAGAAAAACCTCGGGACCTAGTCCAGATTGAACACACACTGTATTAAGCCGCTACAGACACTACCCTACTCCAAATTAACTTCGGTCTGGACTGTAGTTGAACCCCAATCAATCTCACACTGATCCAAGGTACAGTTATGTTCCTACGCCTCTGATCCCAGCAGGATGCTACGTTCTTGATTCCCTTAGCTGCTCTCACCCATAACTAAGAGTTGCTACAACCCAAAGTCGAAGACTTTAATAAACAAATCTGTATCACACAGAAAAGTCTACGGTAATAGATAAATTCGTCTCCCACGAATATACCTACGAATTTTTTTCCGTCTTTTGATAAATCAAGGTGAACATGAACCAATCAATAAACCGGTCTTATATTCCCTAAGAACAACCTAGTATTATTGATCACCTCACAATAATCTTAATCGACGCAGTGAAAAAAGATATTGTGGAATCACAAACGATGAGACGAAGTTTTTGTGATTACTTTTTTATCTTTCCTATCGGAGATATAAAATCTCAAGCCAATTATTTTAATTGTACTCGTACGATAGAAACAGCAAGACCAGATCACACAACTAAAAGAAAAGTAGTATCGGTCTGGCTTCACAATCCCAATGAAGTCTTTAAGTTGTTAACCTGGTTTTAGAAGAAGAATCCAAAGGTTAAAGGAGAATCGACTCTAGATATGCAACTAGTATCACACGTAAGATGTGGGGATTAGGTTTCCCAGTTGCTAGAGTTCTCCCTTATATAGTTTTCAAATCAGGGTTTGCAATCAATGATATCTTGGTAACAAAGCATTCAATATTCACCGTTAGATGAAAACCTGATTAGATTCAAGCTAATTGTTAGAGCATTGCTCGGTCGAACTCGCATGCGTTGCTATCTCAAGCATGTTTGTCAATATTAGTGATCAAAACTATAAGTCTCGATTACTAGCCTATTAGAGCTAAGGTCTTGGATTAGGATATAAAGTGTAGTTGAGCTCAAGACTCCATGGAAATCATGATACAAGACGAAGGACTACTCAAGGAACTGGTGGATCTTCATCGAATAAAAGGTATGTGGAGACTTGAAATTATCTGTCACTCAAAAGATTATTTACTCTATCTCCTACTCTTGATACAAAAGTCGTTTTGATATATAGACTTTCATTATACACATTTGCTATTTCGAGCCGAGTTTATCTCGCTTATCTATTTATCCAAATGTGTGTTGGTAAGCTTTCGCTTTAGCCGATTCATCTTTACCAAGTGACAAAAGTCATGTTATGTTTCAATCACTTTGAAAATTGCTCTGACGAAAAATGGTGTATGAATAACGGCTATATAACGTTCTCTGAGAATGTTTCAATGATTCAAATGAGAGTTTAGATTACATAACCATTGGTGGATATAAGCATTGTTGTGGAAATACATATATGCATAAGTCCTATTCCTTAAACCAAAGTTTTCTGAACTTTGTTGATCAAGAGAAGTTGGAAGTGGCGTGAGCCAAGTCCGCGAATTTGCGGAACTTCTCGGCCCGAGATTTTATGCTGGAGTTCATGTACTCCTTCCATGAGCTTAAGTCCGCTAACCCAATCCGCAAACTTGAGTAGGTTATATCTAAAGTCGGTTGTTCTTGAACTAATGTTTAAATAAACTAAGGAATGCTTTTGCAAACCGTGGCTATAAAGTTCATAAACCGATTCGAGTGAATCAAACCGATTTTGCTTCAATTGTGTCTTGTGTAGTTATATAACATTTTCTTGCAATTGAACAACTCGCTAGCTAGTTCATTTGAGTCATTTGAACTAGTTATGGTGAAGAAGAATAAGGTTGATATGAGAGTAATCATATGGCTAACCATTTGGTTGACTTGTTGAACCAACAAATGTTAATGTTTGGGTACGGTTCATAAACCCAAAATTGGACATTTCATTTGTGTGTGACAAGCTAAGTTTTCGATCTAACAGTTGAGAAATATTAGCTTGAATCTAATCAGGTTTTCATCTAACGGTGAATATTGAATGCTTTATTACTAAGCTAACATTGATTGCAAACCCTGATTTGAAAGTGTATATAAGGGAGAACTCTAGCAACTGGGAAACCTAATCCCCACACATTCTGTGTGATACTAGTTGTGCTAAGCTAGAGTCGATTATCCTTTAACCTTTGGTTTCTTCTTCTAAACCAGGTTAACGACTTAAAGACTTCATTGAGATTGTGAAGCCAGACTGATACTACTTTTCTTGTAGTTGTGTGATCTGATCTTGCATCTTCTATAGTACGAGTACAATTGAAATAATTAGCTTGAGATTTTATATCTCCGATAGGCAAGATAGAAAAGTAATCACAAACAAACTTCGTCTCATCGTTTGTGATTCCGCAATATTTTTTTCGCTGCGTCGATTAAGATTATTGTGAGGTGATTGATAATACTAAGTTGTTCTTCAGGAATATAAGTCTGGTATTATTGATTGGTTCTTGTTCACCTTGATTTATCAAAATACGGAACAAAACTCGTAGGTATATTCGTGGGAGACGGATTTATCCATTATCGTAGACTTTTCTGTGTGATACAGATTTGTTTATTAAAGTCTTCGACTTTGGGTCGTAGCAACTCTTAGTTGTGGGTGAGATCATCTAAAGGAATCAAGTGCGCAGTATTCTGCTGGGATCAGAGGCGTAGGAGCATAACTGTACCTTGGATCAGTGTGAGATTGATTAGGGTTCAACTACAGTCCAGACCGAAGTTAATTTGGAGTAGGCTAGTGTCTGTAGCGGCTTAATACAATGTGTGTTCAATCTGGACTAGGTCCCGGGGTTTTTCTGCATTTGCGATTTCCTCGTTAACAAAATTCTGGTGTCTGTGTTATTTCTATTCCGCATTATATTTGTTTATATAATTGAAATATCACAGGTTGTGTGTTGTTCAATCAATTAGAATATCCGACCTTTTTGGTTGTTGATTTAAATTGATTTACACTTGGATATTGGTCTTTGGAACCATCCAAGTTATCTCTCTTTGATAAAGACTCGCAGATTTCTATTTGCTTGAGTAAAGATCAAATCGACAGATTGAGATATAAACTCTTTGATATACTTTTAATCTAGATTGAGTCTGACTGTCTAGTTGATTCTCTTGAAAGTATATTGGAGTATTTCGATACAGATTGCTAAGAGAAATATTGGGTGTGGTTGTTAGACCTCCGCCTTTTCAATTGGTATCAGAGCAGGCAAACACGTTTAAGACCTTACAAGTCTGTGTTTGTAGAGATCTGACTCTATGGACAGAGGTGTTATCTCAATTAACGTACCACCAGTCTTCGATGGCTCAAGCTACCTAGGGTGGAAAGTTGCTATGTGTGCTTATCTTTAAGCACGTGATCTTCAAAACTGGGTACGCGTTGTTAACGGCTATGTTCCTCCAGTTAATACAAAAGGCGATGTATCTATACCTAAGGATGTCGGTAGTTATAGTCCTGAAGAATCTCTAGCTGCAATGCAAAACTCTGACGGATTAAATGCTATCAGACAAGCCGTTACCCCAAATCTTCACCACTATGTGTCTACCTACACTAACTATAAAGATGCATGGGATATCTTAGAAACTGTATTTGAAGACAATAGATACGTTTCTAAGAAGCACGTCATCGATGGAGGAAATAACCTCAATACCCTTTTCAAAAATACCTCTCTTGAAAAGGTAAAAATTCTTGATCCAAATTCTGTTCAGACCTTTGCATTCAATGCCGTTTCCGAGACAAGTGAATCCTCCAACTTGTCTTGGGCTGATGAATGTTGTTCATATGGTGACTGGTTCGATAAACCATTGATAACAGAAAGAATCAAGGATTTTTTGTCAGCTCTTGCTGCTAATGATTCTGTGAAAGAAAAATCCTTAAGTGTCAACGTTTGAATACGTCTAATGAATGTGATGAATCTGCAGCTCTTGCAGCTGAAACATCCACATACTTAAAGTTTGATTCATAAATTGAGTCCGACACAGAGATTTTTAAATTCTTGAAAAGGGAGGTTCTTCAAGAAAATCTTCGATTAAAGGCTTCATTGAAGAAACTAGAATCATTAATCCAGGTGAAAGATCTTGAGATAAATTGTCTTAATGATAAACTCACCAGGACCATTGCTCTAAAGGAGAAAAAGACTAATACTCTCAAAGATGATCTACAAAGATTATCTAGTAGTTCTGACAAAATCTCAACAATGTTATTTGGTCAGAAATCTTTTGGAAACACAAATGGTTTAGGATTTAAAAGCAAGACTGCAAGTATTGTCAACCACGTTGCCTCTATTCATGTAAAAACCAAGGTTGAAAGTTGTGATAAACAGAAGGCACTTCAACAAGACAAAGGATCCCCGATTTTTTCATTTTGTGGAAATGCAAATCATGTTCAAAGCACGTGTTGGAGATTCAGGAGGAACAACAAAAGACTTTCCAGACTGCAAAAGAACTTGCAAAAGATGAATCTGGATAATCAACATGGATCTCATAAAACCAATGCTTCCAGAGTCATAAGAGGTTGGAAACCTGTTTATACAACAAACCTTGGTAAATCACCATGTGATAAACAAGGGGAGCGTTTGGCTCACAACGTCACTGTCTAGCTTCAGAGACGTTCGCATCCTCATTTTTTAGCTTGGGAAAAATGAGGTTTCCGCTAAAAATAGCCCAAGTTTTTTTTCTTTATTTCTTCTTATGTTTGTTAAGAAAATATTCTCCTAAAAAAATGGAGGACGGATTATAAATCCTGAAGAACTTTCTGTGTCTCTAGGGTTTGTGGTTCATAAATCCGTTCTTATTCTTGTGTCTTCTCTTTCTCTTCTCTACTCTAAAAGATACATACTCATGGCTCCTGTGACTAGACGGATCACAAAAAGAGATGCAGTTGAAGCGGTTAATGTATATCTTTGTAAAGGAATCTCTACCTCAAGAGTAAAGAAAGTGAAGTCAACAATCAATGGAGAAGGTTTTTCCTCTAACTGTCTCTTATCTTTTTGTCAGTATAATATCGATTTCAGAGGCATGGTGAAAGATTTCATCAAAAAGAGAAATGATTTAAAATCTCAAATCATTTCCTCTTTGGAAAAGATAACTCACTATGAACAAATGTTGTCTCTAACCAAGAACACCTTGAGTGAACTAAAAAGAGAACTTAGTGAGTTGACTGATAATTCTGAAGATTTAGAGGAATTGAACGATTTCATAATCAATGGGTTTTTCAATAATGAGAAGGAATTCTCAGTAGATGTTCTGAGAAAGATCTACAATATCTAGTAAATCTTCTATTTTTCTTGTTTTGTTTAGAAGAATAACTAGAGGTTGGAATAGCCATTATTGTGATTACACATAACTATGTCAAACGTTTTTCATCTTCATGTTTTTAGATTTATTGGTTTAAATTCTAAATTGTTTGGAAGATGATTTTTGCAGTATTAATCTTTATGGTTTTATATATTGCAACATTGTTATGGGATATGTGTGTTTGCGTCCGTGAACTTGACTATCCCATATCTTGTCAAAAGTAAAGTCTTTCGAATGTCGATATTCATGTATTGATAAAATAATGAATAGACTATTGACAAATACAAAAGTTAAGCCTATATTGTCAATTATTGATGGAAGATAGGTTAAAATCTTTTGTTTGCAAGGATTATGTCTATTAAATGTCGTTATGCAAATAGTGATGGAAAATAGAATGAATCCTTGTGTATTCCGCAGTAATTGATCTTCCCTGATCCATATTTTATGTATTACTGTGAGGCTCTGTAAAGTGTCTTATGTTGAGCATTAAACAACCAAGTTGATTATTTTTGATTAGCTATGTTGTTGTTCCGTGAGGTACTTTATGACGAGCATTTTCAACTAAATTAATCATCTTGTTTGGTTATTTAGTTATGACTCCATAAGTGTTCTTATGTTTGAGCGTTCATGACTAGGTTGATTGTTCATGATTAACTTAGTCATTGCTCCATAGACTCTTTTATGTGAGTATGACCAATTAAATTGATTACTTGTGTGGTTAATTTGGTTGTGTATTTCGATTAGATTCATTATGGGTTTACTTGTGATTAATCTAATTGAGCACTCTTAAGTCTCCATAAGTTTACTTGTGTTGAGAATTTTCGGTTAAATTAATCATGAACTTCTTGTGGTTAATTTAATATTTTGGATTCAAATTCATACTTGTATGTGATTTGTTATGTCCAAAGAAATCCTTCTTTTCTCTTTCGAAATTAAGGTCGCTCTTTTTGTTCCCTTGGGAATGACATATTATGGGGGAGAGTTCTTTTTGAACTTGCGCTTAATTGCCAAATCTTTGTGGGGAGTGCGGCTGTGGAATATTATAGGGGTTGTCTTGTATCTTTATAAACTCCTTGATGAATGCATTTATCTTCGGCTTTATGATTGCATCTAAAGAACAAGTTGATATTTTTGCTTTCTTTTGGTCGTGAAATGTCTCTTTCGGAAATTTCATTAGGAACATGTTCTTGCACCTTTACCAATTTTATTGACAAAAAGGGGGAGAATTAATATGTTGTTCACACTACAAATACATATGGTTTTCGGATCATTATGTAAGGGGGAGTGGTTTCCATGTGAGATAGAGTATTGACTAAGGGGGAATGATACATATCACCATAGTATTGTTGTTGAAGTTGTGATACAATTGAACTTTGACGCTGTATAATGATACTATGATATTGTATAACAATGATTCAAAACTATTGCTTTCTTGTTGTTATAGCTACAGATTTTCAACAACGATGATGCTAAACTTACAACCTTTGGGATCATTAGAGTACTTGGAAGTGACGAAGATTTCGAGTAATGTTGAAGATTAGGCATGTGGAATAGGAGCTACAAAAGTTAATTTATTTATTTTTTGTGTTCCACATGTATTAATAGTTTTGCCACTAAAATTGACAAGGGGGAGATTTTTAGAGCATTGCTAGGTCGAACTCGCATGCGTTGCTATCTCAAGCATGTTTGTCAATATTAGTGATCAAAACTATAAGTCTTGATTACTAGCCTATTAGAGCTAAGGTCTTGGATTATGATAGAAAGTGTAGTTGAGGTCAAGACTCCATGGCAATCATCATACAAGACGAAGGACTACTCAAGGAACTGGTGGATCTTCATCGACTAAAAGGTATATGGAGACTTGAACTTATCTGTCACTCAAAAGTCTATTTACTCTATCTCCTACTCTTGAGACTGATGTAGTTTTTACAAGTGGTAAATATGGGATTCGATTCTCGGACTCTTATGAAGATTTGGGTTTAAGATTAATTAAGAAAAATACTAAGGAAAATTGCTAAGATGATCAATAGGAGAAAATTTAGTGTTCGGATTCCACCAAATAAATAATGTAAAATAATCATTCCTCTCTAAACAATATTCGTGATATAACTCGAGACAGTTTCGAACCCAATCTTATGTCCCAGAAAATATTACAGTTAAAGTAAATAACAACTTATGTTGTAAACCAAAACGGTATAACCTCCTTCGCTTATAAAAGATCGATAGACGAAGACTATCCAAAACAATTAATATGAAGCTAAATAGATGAGAGATTAATTAAAACATTTAAATTCCAAAAGAATATTTATTCAAAGAATAGTAAAATTTCTTACACGATTTATCGGCTTCCTCCTTAACCCAGTGGAGAGAACTAGTTTTCTATTACAAAAGAAGAAGAAAAACTATGAAAAATAAACCAAACTAGGCTGATGTTCGGCAGAACCAGCCTCCTCTTCTCGAGTAACATCATAGTATTTATATATATCTTCCGATCAAATCCACCTTCCTTTTCTCTTTTCATTTCAACGTCACCACCCAATAGAAATGTGTCGCGTGTCTAGTACTAACCAATAGAAATATGCCACATCGCCTTTTCCACCACACTAACAATTGTGTCAAAGCTCACGCCTCCATTTCCCTGGCACATTCTATTCACCCTTGTACTAATTAATTCCCCAGCCATCACGTGTATCCACTAACCATCTTTGAATGGAAAGTATACTTCCCTTCTTTGTTGAGTATTTATATGTGGGTCTTATTAACATATGCATGGAGGAAGAGGTTAAGGAAGCATTAAATGAACATTTTTATCTTGGAATACCCATTATTTCAATTGTATTCGTACGATAGAAGATGCAAGATCAGATCACACAACTATAAGAAAAGTAGTATCAGTCTGGCTTCACAATTCCAATGAAGTCTTTAAGTCGTTAATCTGGTTTAGAAGAAGAAACCAAAGGTTAAATGAGAATCGACTCTAACTGAGCACAACTAGTATCACACAGAATGTGTGGGGATTAGGTTTCCCAGTTGTTAGAGTTCTCCCTTATATACAATTTCAAATCAGGGTTTGCAATCAATGTTAGCTTAGTAACAAAGCATTCAATATTCACGGTTAGATGAAAACCTGATTAGATTCAAGCTAATATTTCCCAACCGTTAGATCGAAAACTTACCTTGTCACACACAAATGAAATTTCCAATTTTGGGTGTATGAACCGTACCCAAACATAACATTTGTTGGTTCAACAAGTCAACCAAATGGTTAGCCATATGATTACTCTCATATCAACCTTATTCTTCTTCACCATAGCTAGTTCAAATGACTCAAGTGAACTAGTTAGAGAGTTGTTCAATTGCAAGGAAATCTTATGTAACTACACAAGACACAATTGAAGCAAAATCGGTTTGATTCACTCGAATCTGTTCATGAACTTTATAGCCACGATTTGTAAAAGCATTCCTTAGTTTATTTAAACATTTTTTCAAGAACAACCGACTTTAAATATAACCTGCTCAAGTTCGCGGACTGGGTTCGCTGACTTAAGCTCATGGAAGGAGTACACGAACTCCAGCAGAAAATCTCGGGCCGAGAAGTTCCGCAAGTTCGCGGACTTAGTTCGCGGACTTGGCTCACGCCACTTCCAACTTCTCTTGATCTACAAAGTTTAGCAAACTTTGGTTCAAGGAATAGGACTGTGTTTCCACAAAAATGCTTATATCCACCAATGGTTATGTAATATAAACTCTCATTTCAATCATTGAAACATTCTCAGAGAACGTTATATAGACGTTATTCACAGACCATTTTTCTTCAGAGCAATTTTCAAAGTGATTGAAACATAACATGACTTTCCTCACTTGGTAAAGATGAATTCGGCTAAAGCGGAAGCTTACCAACACACATTTCGAGAAGTAGATAGGCGAGATAAACTCGGCTAGAAATAGCAAATGTCTATAATGAAAGTCTATATATCAAAACGACTTTGTCTCTGATGAGTGCTTAATTCTTACATATTTACCACTCAAATTACATTTGTTTACTTCTCTATTTTATATAAATCTAATAATTTGGTTTAATTTTGCAGATATTTGGTGTCTGAATAATTGGCTTGGTAAACTGGATAAACGGTAGCAATAATGGACTTAACCGGCTTTGGAGGTGATGCGTCTAAAAGAAATCAGATCCGCCATGTATTTCATTATGCCACACGTGCCCCATCCTTCATTTCTTTCCTAAGAAACATATATATTCGCATAGGTCATAGTGGAACTAGGGGTGTCAACGGGTCCGGGTCCTCCCGGGTATCACTAGACCCGGACCCGGACCCTACTTATAATGGTCGGGTCCGGTTCCTAACGGTTCCGGGTCCGGAACCGGACCCGTTTAAATACCCGGGTACCCGTCGGTTCCAGGTACCCATTGGGTCTTAATAAAACTATTTAAAAAACCTCAAAAACTTAATATATTTCTCTTTTTTGCTTGGATTTAAGTAATTTTTATAAAAATTTATTATTATTTCTTATTAATGTACTAAATAAAGGTTAAATGTTAGAGAAAAAATTTAAATGAGTAAAATATCAAAGCTAAAACTAGCAAAAATACTTGTAATTTTGCTAAAAACATGAATAAAAGAATGAATAAACGGGTACCCGACACCCGCGGGTACCTAACGGGTATTACCCGTTTGGACCCGTTTAAATTCGGGTCCAATCGGGTAATTACCCGCCGGGTCCTAAATAGCTAATGGGTCCAACTTTAAGACCGGAACCGGTATACATTGACAGCCCTAAGTGGAACCATCTTTGGGAAGTCGAAAGATCTTATTGAATCAAATATGGGAAGTCATACAGATGTTCACAAATTGGAAAGATATTTTGTCCACCTTATAATTAAATATATAAAGGGTCCTGTTAACATATGCATCGAGGGAGAGGTTAAGGAAGCGTTAAATGAACATTTTTACCTTGAAATACCCATTATTTAGTATTAAATGGTATTAATTTGATAAATACCCATTACTTAGTATTAAATGGTATGGATTTGATATAATACTTTGGGATTCCATTTATACCCTGACATTTGAATTTGTGTTAGTATTAAGTAGTGGGGACAACTGATTAATAGTTTATTTATCTTCTTTACACCTGCATTTATTTATTCCATTTTCTTTATTTTCTAAAGAATTCTAAAAAATGTAAATGTTAGTGTAGAGAGTCGAACCCTGGTCACCGGAGTGGGAAGTTTTAAAAGAGACCCAAGCCAACTTCACCCAACCAGGAACCTTGATGAAAAGTTACAAAATTAAATATATATATATAATATTTATATTTATTTATTTACCACAAATTTTTTTACAATCACCAACTCAATCCAAAAAAAAACTCAGAAAACAGATAGTAAAAACTACCAAATTCTTCGTTCAGAATCCTTGATCTGTCCTGATAAGATTTGATTCAGGATTAGATTTGATCTGTCAAATCTGCCGGGAAAATCAAGGTTAATTCTATTAGTTTTTATAATATTATTGAATAAAATAAAATTGTTGATCCAACAGTTTTATATTTAGGGTTTTCTTTTTCTTCTATTTTTAGTTCGCTTTGATCGATCTAATGACTTCTCAATGTCATCTAGATTTTTTGTATATTAGCCATCTTGGCGTTTTTTGATGGTATTGTTGCATCGTTATCAACTATATCACGGAAGACTATTATCTTCTTCGACAAACAAGATCGAGATCGACCGTGATGATATTATTTTGGGCATATTACTTCTTTTACATGGAGGCATTTAATATATACGATGTTAACGATGAAGAATCAAAGGATCAGGAATTAAAATAGTTTGAATTAATAACCGTTAGAAGGATATCAATTTCGTCTACAAAATGTAAATTAGTACAATTCCGGTTTTTCGTTTCCTTATGTTACGAAATCTGTAAACTTAGTACTAGTTGTTTCTTTCTGTTTCCTACCGATGTAATTGATATTGTTGTTATCACGATTTCTGGAATGGTGATTCTCCACCATTATGTATCCCTTCAAACCTCAATTTTAATGAGGTAATTTAATAAGTTATGGGCTGTTCAAACCCATCTTTCGTTCAAAAAAAAAAACTCAATTCAATTAAATAAATGTAAGAGAAAAATTACAACTCGGAAAGACTGTCATCCGGTAGAAAGCCTAGCAACAAGCTGAGATCCAACTCATATAAAGATGTGTTTCTTTTTATGGCGTTCACTTTCTCTCTTCTTTTCACAAAAGAAAAACCCTAGCCTAAATCAATCTGTTCATATTTAAATTTTTTGAGATTTAGTTTTAAGATTTCTTTTATCTAGTAATTTTTCTTTGAGTTTTAAGAATATTTTTATTGTCAGCACTTTTACGGTGTTTCTAATTTACTTTGATTGACTCCTCTCATGAGTTTTTTATGTGTAACGGCAATCTCCGATCACTTAATTATCAAAAATAAAAATGGATGCTACTAATGAAAAATAGAGCCTTATAATAAAAAATAAAAAATAACGGAAACACTAAAATAAAAAATGATAATAACTCGGTTTATTATATTTGGGTAACCATGATGTCATAATCAGTTAAGATGGTATTGGTGCATATGAAGTTGATGGTATCAATCTGAAGACCATAAAATTACATTTTCCTTTAATTACCTATCGATATCTTTAGTCTCCCTCCTAAGGTTTTGCAGTTTCGGACCATAATATTACATATTCTTTTACTTTTGAATTATCCTTGAAAATGAGAGGGTATAAAATATACCACCAATTTCTGCCAAGTATGAAACTCGAGCGTCTGCTAACACCGATACCGATATTATCGGCGATATCTCGGCATCTCGGCCGAGACTGACTACATTGGTTTCGACTAGTTAGGGAGGTCATCAGTGCATTTTTTTTCACATAGTGGTAGATTTGGAGTTTTGATCTACATTTTAATTGGTCGAAAAGGTCAATAAAGTGGATTTTGGTTCACATGAGTAGATTTTGAGTTACGACGTAGATTTTAATTAGCCAGAGAGGTCATGAATGCATATTTTTGTACACATATTGGTAGACGTGGAGTTTCGATCTATATTTTAATTAGTCGAAAAGGTCAATCAAGGAGATCTTTGTTCACATTGGTAGATTTTGAGTTCCGACATAGATTTTCATTAGCCAGAGAGGTCATGCATGCATATTTTTGTACACATATTGGTAGACTTGGCGTTTCGATCTACATTTTAATTAGTCGAAAAGGTCAATAAAGTGGATTTTTGTTCACATTAGTAGATTTTGAGTTCTGACATAGATTTTCAATTAGTCAGAGAGGTCAAGAATTCATATTTTTGTTCACATACTGGTAGACTTAGAGTTTCGATCTACATTTTAATTAGTTGGAAAGGTCAATCAAGCAGATTTTTGTTCACATTGATAGATTTTGAGTTCTGGGATATATTTTAATTAGTCAGAGAGGTCATGAATGCATTTTTTTTGTTCACATATTGGTAGACTTAGAGTTTCGATCTACATTTTAATTAGTCGAAAAGATCAATCAAGCAGATTTTTGTTCACATTGGTAGATTTTGAATTCTGGCATAGATTTTAATTAGTCAGAATGGTCAATGAAGCGGAATTTGGTTCACAATGGTAGATTTGAACGGCTAATTAAGAAAGTTAATAGGGAGAAAGCCACTTTTATTAAAGGAAAAGTTGACTGTGGTCTAGTCTTGTTGACTTTGATTCATTATGAGGTGAATTTAATAATAAGCTTTTCCCCTACTGAATCACCATTTGTTGAAAATTCCCAAATCGTCTGTAATTAAAACACGACCAGCAAAAAAATTAGCATGTTTCAATATTGTTTCATAAACTGTAATTTCTTCTTAGCTACCCGGAGAACGCTTCCTGTTTTTGGGTTTCATGTTTAATTTCATGCGCAATCAAGAAGTGCTTCTTTGGACTCATCACCAAATCACATACAAAATAATTAAACAAATTATATAACTAATCTGAATGACTATATTAGAGTTGAAAAGAATCTGTTAAGTCTAGAGCACATCCAGTGGACACATCGCATATAAATCTGCAACTGGAACGAGTCTTCATCAGCGATAACCTTAGCATTATACAACATAAAAAGTAAGTTGTATATGCAAACAAAAAATTGAAGCAGTAAGCCAATAGATACCATTATAAATGGAAGGAAAAGTGAACCAACCGTATTAAATTAGAACTATGAGATCATTCTGGTTGTGACCATCACAGATGGAAATATATACGTACTGCACTAAAAATTTATTATATTTGTCTCCTCGAATTGTTGATCGTCATTGCTTGCTGTGGATTTAGTATAACTACAATCATTCTCTCCCATTCCGCTTGGAATGAAGATAATGGTTTCCGAACAATTTAATGTATTTGATATTGTTAGCGTTTTACGGTTTGTATAGTTTGGATAAAGGGTTATACATGAAATCACAATCCAAAAACAGTTACAGTATTTAACGGGGAAGCTTAATTTTAAATCCACCCAAAGTCATATAAATTTGACCAAAATCAGCTTTCCCTCTAGTAAAAGTGGCTTTCCCCCTAACAATTATCCTAATTAATCATACAATTGACGTGCTTTGGCTTCATTTCAATATTAGTTTAGAAAAAAAATATTTATTTCAGTTTTTAACAGTAAGATAAGACATAAATATTTATACAGGTTACTACTCTATCCTAAATGTTTATACGGATTCCTACTCTATCTACCGATTAGATATGCATTTGTAGATTTTCTTGTATATGGGCAAAATTCCCACCGGATTTTTGTTTTTATGTGGATTACTAGTTTACTAATTTATCCAACAACCAACCAACCCAATATTTATTTCTCTACAAAATAAATTAACGGAACATGATTCCATGAACCGATTACCAAAAAGAAAAAAAGTTTGAACGGCTAAAGGGACCAAGGGATCATGTATAGTTACACCCCAGGGCCCAGACTGAGCCATATATGTTCTTTTCTGATTAAAAAGAAGACAAAAGGTTTATCAGCAGCACAAAATATAAGGGAAAGAAATTTGGAGGGAAGAAAAATACGAGGGAAAAATTAGGAGGAAAAATAGAATGGAAGATAGAGAGCCTCCATCTTCCATATATATATATATTGTAAGTTTTTCATTTTTTTTCATTTAGAAAAAATCTTTAGATTTACACGCTGTTTCAAAGAGTCGCCATTAGTGTAACGGTCGACTGAAATTAGTGTTAATTAGATTTGCCCGAACGCTCCATCTTTTTTTTCAATGCTAATTTTTATGTTTTTGTTCCGGCAATGATAGATTGAAATTAGTGTTAATTTTCAGGTTTAATATTAGATTTTGTGTTTTATTTTATATTAAAGCATATTTTGTAGGTTGTCTTTACAGATTTTTATTTGCACTTTTTTTCCTTCAAGAGGCATCCGTTTTTGGATCAGGCAAGATAGAGTAAAAAGCAAAAAAGAGATTAAACTTAAGGGTTATTTCGAAATTTCAGTTTATTTATTAGCTTAAGGTAAAGAAATTATATTTCCAATGCAAAATTCATTAATCCAAGAACAATTAATGCTTGCTTAACCTCTTCACACATGCAGATGTTAACATTTGTCATTTAATTATAAGGTGGACAAGATATCTTTCCAATTTGTGAACATCTGTATGACTTCCCATATTTGATTCAATAAGACCTTTCGACTTCCCAAAGATGGTTCCACTATGACCTATGCGAATATATATGTTTCTTAGGAAAGAAATGAAGGCATGGGGCACGTGTGGCATAATGAAATACATGGCGGGTCTGATTTATTTTAGACGCATCACCTCCAAAGCCCGTTAAGTCCATTTTTGCTACCGTTTATCCAGTTTACCAAGCCAATTATTCAGACATCAAATATCCGTAAAAGTAAACCAAATTATTAGATTTATATAAAATAGAGAAGTAAACAAATGTAATTTGAGTGGTAAATATGTAAGAATTAAGCACTCATCACATCCCCAAACTTACATTTTGCTAGTCTCGAGCAAAAAAACTAAAATGATAATCCTAACTCATTGGGTGTCCCTAGTGACCGAGTTAATTTCGGGAGGGTTTATCAGAGGTGTACCCACAAAATCTTGACTTCTAATTGGTCACAAGTATCCAAAGAGCTATGAGAACATACATATTCTCAACCTCTCGCCAAGTATCCAAAGAGCTATGAGAACATACATATTCTCAAGTATCCAAAGAGCTATGAGAACATACATATTCTCAACCTCTCGCCAAGTAACTAGAATGCCAGAACATACATATTCTCATCCTCTCGCCAAGTAACTAGAATGCCAGAGAAATTAAAGGTATCAGCTCTAAAGCTGAATAAAGAATAGGGGAGACACATCCGCAACACTGCTAGATAAAGAGATATCCGCTACACAGCTAGATAAACATTGTAAGATGCATCCGCTTTACAGCTGGATAAGATTAGGAGTGAGATAAAGATGAGAGGGACATCTGCTACACAGCTGGACAAATTACGTGTGATGAGTTGAACCAGTGCTAGAAAGATCTTGTGCCAGATGGAAAGCGGACTAACAAAGCAACCAATATGCATCTTTCTTCGACTCTCTCATAGTGCTCAGTGGAAACAACGTATTCTTCGGCTTCAACTGTTGATGATAAACTCTCGAACCTCGTAGAACCTTGACAATTTAAATTTTCTCCTTAATTTCTTGCTTGAAACTTCCTTATAGATTTCTACTTCCCTATGACCCTATTGAACAAAAAGCTAATTAAAACGTAATGATGATTTTTCTTTCCAATTTTTTTTTTTTTTTTTTTGGAGATAATAATAACAAGACAAACATTTACATGGCCATGAGAGAAGGACTTTAAAACTTGGATCTTCGCAACTTGTAATGTCTTTGTATCATGAACTTCAATAACTTATATCGTTTGATTTTCTTTGCTCTTATAACTTCTTGTAACTAAGTCTTCAACTTTGATTTTTGAATTATTCTTTTCTATTGTTGCTTCTATTCCTTAAACGTCTTCAACTTTCTTCATAGATTTTGATGTCGCTCCGCTTGTTGATGATGATAAGTTCCTACTGAGAGAGAGTCGTAATCCAATAACTAAGACTACATTGTGAGGTTGCTTTGTCTTTCTGGCATTTCCTTCTGGCCTAATTGCCTTTCCATCATGGATGGTTAGGTCCATCACAATTACCCTCTAAAAGGAACATGTTCTCTCCTGAATGTCAAAGATCTCAATGTTTTTTTCTCTAATGTCTCAGTAGAATGTTGTCCCCAGCAATTCTAATTTCCATCTTTTCGGTGAGAAACAATATGTAAACTTAGCTAACCGGATACTACTATGTTACGCTAGAAGTTTCTCCCTTACCCCCAAACTTAAACCTAACATTGTCCTCAATGTTTAAAATTAAAGTACAGTATCAAAAATATAAGTAACACGAGGCATTAGTAAAGAGAGAAGTCAGAAAGATAGTACCTGGATGAAGCGTAGCAATCCTTCCATGGGAGCAAGAAAAAGAAAATAAAAACAAAAACAAACTAATGTACAACAGGGTCCTCCAGAGGGACCATAAAATCACCATGTATGGGTTGACTCCCACAAAGCGCTAAGTTTAGTATCTTCGGCCAGACGTCGGTAGAATTAGTCACCACATAAAATCATATAACAATAATCGGAACCTATGTGGATCATCAAAAACGAATAAATCTACCACAAATAGAAGAAAACTGCAGCAGACCAAGAAAGTGAAGCAACCAAATACACCTTTATCATGTTTTCTATTTAACACAACCATACTTAGTTGTGGTTCGGGTACAGGTTCTAGAAAAGGGTCTAGATAAATATTTTCATTGGATGAGTTTCCTCATAGACAGGATCCAGGGAATCAGGTTGGAGAGTCTGGAAAAACTTAAATAAAAACTTATAAGTACATAATAATAACCTAAATAATTGTGGATCCTCTAAGTCAATCAGATTTGACTTACGCAGTTGACCAAAATTAAAGTGGTGGTCATTCATAAGGAAACGTGTCGACGATTCTAATTTCCTAAAATAAGTAGGTTTACTTCTAAAAACTATATAATGACACATTTCAGATTGAGATACTCCCATATTTGGCAAATAAATTTTGGTGGGATAATAAAGTCAGTTATGGTATCATGGACCGGCTTACCCACATCAACCATAGGATGGTTTTCTATCAACTGAGTTTCTTTCTGGACATATTTAGGTTCAGGAAAACGTGCATGAAGATAGTCTTTTAATATGGTAGAGGCACATACGTTAAGTCCCAAATTAGGGGTCTTTGTAAGAGTCAAAGGTAAACCACGGGGGGAATGATACTCACCCCCAAATATAGAATTGTCAATATCCTTGGATAAACTAGTCACAATTTCCCTAATTTCTAAATTATCAGATTTAGGAAAATGATATTTTATTTCTTCTAGATTGTAATCATGTGGTTCTACATTTTTATAATCCTCAGAAGGGACTATTGTTTCTGAATCGCTAGACTTTAAAACACTAGTCTCAGGATAAACTCTTTCCTCTAAGCCATCATCAGCTTCGTAATCACAATAATATACTACACCGTATAAAACTATGGTGTCTCTTGTCAAATCCTCATCCTTTTGAATAGGTGAATAATTTTCAACATTACTAGGATTTGAAATAGAAAAAACATTATCATCATAAGGCTCAATTGGTGTAACAATTTCCTCGTCACTATGACTATATAATTCAAGTTCTTCATCGACACTATCCTAATCATCAGAATAATACGTAGATGGTTGAACCTTGTCTAAACATGCAGTGTTTTCATATCTAACCTCATCCTCTAAATTAGGTGAATAATTTATGTATTATCAAAGGTAAGATTGGAAACACTATTTTGGAATTCAAATTCATTATGAGCAATATCCTTAGGTGCATTTTGGTCCTCCTGCTTATTAAGAGTCTCACACAGTTTATTCATTTTTATTTCAGATTCACATACAGTTTTGTTCAACTTCTTAAGTGATTCCTGTAAAGAAAGACTTGTCAATTCATACTGTTTGAGTGCATCTTCTATGGAAAGACTTATATATTCATCATGAATTGGTTGCAACTGTTTGATTAAATCCTCTAAAGATGGAGAACCCTCATTTTTTTTATTATAATATTGCTCATTCTCCCGTTCGTATGATTTGTGGCCGTGCAAATAGTAATTGGTCTCACCATGGTACGAACCATAACCTTCAGAAGGTCGGTAGTGGTCTCAAGTACTATCCACTATACGGGCATAATACGGATATTGTCCACTTAGATACTTAGTTGAATAATCATTATATTGGTCTTTATAATACCAACTCGACATTTTTTCTTTGGTGCACATGCAAATGCAAAGTCGACTAAATAGGTAGGCTTGGGCAATCTCAGCAGAATATACCTAAAGGTACGACGTTGAGGCTTGTGGAATTTCGGCTGGTAACTCCCATAAGGCCCAAGGCACGGGTTCAGCGTACTTTTCCATAAGTTTCCTAAATTCGGTAATTCTGACGATGCAATATGGTGTGTGCAACGTGTATTTTTTTTTATAAAAGAAATATATACAAAAGGATATAAATAATAAAAAAAAAGTTGGGTTTGTTACTTATCTCTTTTGGTAGGCAACTCCGCAATAAATGTAGAATATTACCTGCACAACAAAAATAAGAAAAATACCCAAGTAAAATCAAAGAGAATAAAAATAAAATAATAAAAAGAAATACTAAAATAAAAAAATTAAATAAAAAAAAATCTAAACCTGAGCTAAAGGAAAGTCCGCGTCGGGGCGCCAAAAACTGATGTAGTTTTTACAAGTGCTAAATATGGGATTCGATTCTCGGATTCTTATGAAGATTAATTAAGAAAAATATTAAGGAAAATTGCTAAGATGATCAATATGAGAAAATTTAGGGTTCGGATTCCACCAAATAAATAATGTAAAATAATCATTCCTCTCTAAACAATATTCATGATATAACTCGAGACAGTTTCGAACCCAATCTCATGTCTCGGAAAATATTACAGTAAAATAAATAACAATTTATGTTGTAAACCAAAACGGTATAACCTCCTTCGCTTATAAAAGATCGATAGACGAAGACTATCCAAAACAATTAATATGAAACTAAATAAAAAAGAGATTAATTAAAACATTTAAATTCCAAAAAAATATTTATTCAAAAAATAATAAAATTTCTTACACGATTTATTGGCTTCCTCCTAAACCCCAATGGAGAGAACTAGTTTTCCATTACAAAAGAAGAAGAAAAACTATGAAAAATAAACCAAACTACCCTAATGCTCGGCAGAACCAGCCTCCTCTTCTCGAGTAACATCACAGTATTTATATATATCTTCCAATCAAATCCACCGACCTTTTCTCTTTTCAATTCAACGTCACCACCCAATAGAAATGTGCCGCGTGTCTAGTACTAACCAATAGAAATATGCCACATCGCCTTTTCCACCACACTAACAATTGTCCGAAAGCTCACGCCTCCATTTCCCTGGCACATTCTATTCACCCTTGTACTAATTAATTCCCCAGCCATCACGTGTATCCAACTAACCATCTTTGAATGGAAAGTATACTTCCCTTCTTGGTTGAGTATTTATATATATATTTAATTATAAGGTGGACAAAATACCTTTCCAATTTGTGAACATCTGTATGACTTCCCATATTTGATTCAATAAGACCTTTCGACTTCCCAAAGATGGTTCCACTATGTCCTATGCGAATATATATGTTTCTTAGGAAAGAAATGAAGGCATGGGGCACGTGTGGCATAATGAAATACATGGCGGGTCTGATTTCTTTTAGACGCATCACCTCCAAAGCCCGTTAAGTCCATTTTTGCTGTCGTTTATCCAGTTTACCAAGCCAATTATTGGGACACCAAATATTTGCAAAATTAAACCAAATTATTAGATTTATATAAAATAGAGAACTAAACAAATGTAATTTGAGTTGTAAATATGTAATAATTAAACACTCATCAGAGACAAAGTCGTTTCGATATATAGACTTTCATTATATACATTTGCTATTTCGAGCCGAGTTTATCTCGCCTACCTATTTCTCGAAATGTGTGTTGGTAAGCTTTCGCTTTAGCCGAATTCATCTTTACCAAGTGACTAAAGTCATGTTATGTTTCAATCACTTTGAAAATTGCTCTGACGAAAAAATGGTCTGTGAATAACGGCTATATAACGTTCTCTGAGAATGTTTGAATGATTGAAATGAGAGTTTAGATTACATAACCATCGGTGGATATAAGCCTTGTTGTGGAAACACATATATGAATAAGTCATATTCCTTGAACCAAAGTTTGCTAAACTTTGTTGATCAAGAGAAGTTGGAAGTGGCGTGAGCCAAGTCCGCGAACTTGCGGAACTTCTCGACCCGAGATTTTCTGCTGGAGTTCGTGTACTCCTTCCATGAGCTTAAGTCCGCGAACTTGCGGAACTTCTCGACCCGAGATTTTCTGCTGGAGTTCGTGTACTCCTTCCATGAGCTTAAGTCCGCGAACTTGAGCAGGTTATATCTAAAGTTGGTTGTTCTTGAACTAATATTTAAATAAACTAAGGAATGCTTTTGCAAACCGTGGCTATAAATTTCATGAACCGATTCGAGTGAATCAAACCGATTTTGCTTCAATTGTGTCTTGTGTAGTTACATAAGATTTCCTTGCAATTTAACAACTCTCTAACTAGTTCATTTGAACTAGTTATGGTGAAGAAGAATAAGGTTGATATGAGAGTAATCATATGGCTAACCATTTGGTTGACTTGTTGAAATAACAAATGTTAATGTTTGAGTACGGTTCATAAACCCAAAATTGGACATTTCATTTGTGTGTGACAAACTAAGTTTTCGATCTAACGGTTGAGAAATATTAGCTTGAATCTAATCATGTGTTTCATCTAACCGTGAATATTGAATGCTTTGTTACTAAGCTAACATTGATTGCAAACCCTAATTTAAAAGTGTATATAAGGGAGAACTCTAGTAACTGGGAAACCTAATTCCCACACATTCTGTGTGATACTAGTTGTGCTAAGCTAGAGTCGATTCTCCTTTAACCTTTGGTTTGTTCTTCTAAACCAGGTTAACGACTTAAAGACTTCATTGGGATTGTGAAGCCAGACTGGTACTACTTTTCTTGTAGTTGTGTGATCTGATGTTGCATCTTCTATCGTACGAGTACAATTGAAATAATTGGCTTGAGATTTTATATCTCCGATAGGCAAGATAGAAAAGTAATCACAAACAAACTTCGTCTCATCATTTGTGATTCCACAATATCTTTTTTCGCTGCATCGATTAAGATTATTGTGAGGTGATTGATAATACTAAGCTGTTTTTCGGGAATATAAGTCTGGTATTATTGATTGGTTCCTGTTCACCTTGATTTATCAAAAGACGGAACAAAACTCGTAGGTATATTCGTGGGAGACGAATTTATCTATTATCGTATACTTTTCTGTGTGATACAGATTTGTTTATTAAAGTCTTCGACTTTGGGTCGTAGCAACTCTTAGTTGTGGGTGAGATCAACTAAGGGAATCAAGTGCACAGTATCCTGCTAGGATCAAAGGCATAGGAGCATAACTGTACCTTGGATCAGTGTGAGATTGATTGGGGTTCAACTACAGTCTAGACCAAAGTTAATTTGGAGTAGGCTAGTGTCTGTAGCGGCTTAATACAGCGTGTGTTCAATCTGGACTAGGTCCCGGGGTTTTCTGTATTTGCGATTTCCTCGTTAACAAAATTCTGGTGTCTGTGTTATTTATATTCCGCGTTATACTTGTTTATATAATTGAAATATCACAGGTTGTGTGTTGTTCAATCAATTAGAATATCCGACCTTTTTGGTTGTTGATTTAAATTGATTGACACTTGGATATTGGTCTTTGGTACCATCCAAGTTATCTCTCTTTAATAAAGACTCGCAGATTTCTATTTGCTTGAGTAAAGATCAAATCGAGAGATTGAGATATAAACTCTTTGATATACTTTTAATCTAGATTGAGTCTGATTGTCTAGTTGATTCTCTAGAAAGTATATTGGAGTTTGTCCATACATATTGCTAAGCGAAATATTGGGTGTGGTTGTTAGACCTACGCTTTTTCACTAATATTTCTCAGCCGTTGGATCGAAAACTTAGGTTGTTACACACAAATGAAATGTCCAATTTTGGGTTTAGGAACCGTTCCCAAACATTAACATTTGTTGGTTCAACAATAGTTAACCGAATGGTTAGCCATATGATTACTTTCATATCAACCATATTCTTCTTCACCAAAACTAGTTCAAATGACTCAAATGAACTAGTTAGGGAGTTGTTCAATCGCTTAGATCTTATATAACTACACAAGACACAATCGAAGCAAAAACGGTTTGATTCACTCGAATCGGTTCATGAACTTTATAACCACGATTTTCAAAAGCATTCCTTAGTTTAAATATACATGAGTTCAAGAACAACCGGTTTTAGATATAACCTGCTCAAGTTCGCGGACTTAAGATCATGGAAGGAGTTCACAAACTCCAGCAGAAATTCTCGGGTCGAGAACTTCCGCCAGTTCACGGACTTAGTTCGCGGACTTGGCTCACGCCACTTCCATTTCTCTTGATCAACAAAGTTCGCAAACTTCGGTTCAAGGAATAAGGACTTAAACATATATGTGTTTCTCAACACTGCTTATATCCTACTAATGGTTATGTAATCTAAACTCTCATTTCAATCATTGAAACATTCTCAGAGGACGGATATAGCCGTTATTCACAGACCATTTTTCGCGAGAGCAATTTTCAAAGTGATTGCAACATAACATGACTTCGTCACTAGGTAAAGATGAATTCCACTAAAGATAAAGCTTACCAACACATATTTCGAGAAATAGGTAGGCGAGATAAACTCGGCTCGAAATAGCAAATGTGCATAATGAAAGTCTATATATCAAAACGACTTTTGTCTCAAGAGTATGAGATAGAATAGACAGACTTTTGAGTGACAGATAAGTTCAAGTCTCCACATACCTTTTAGTCGATGAAGATCCACCAATTCCTTGAGTAGTCCTTCGTCTTGTATGACGATTGCCACAGAGTTCTTGAGCTCAACTACACTTTCTATCCTAGTCTGAGACCTTTAGCTATGTAGGCTAGAAATCAAGACTTATAGTTTTGATCACTAACATTGACAAACATGCTTGAGGTAGCAACGCATGCGAGTTCGACCGAGCAATGGTCTAACAATCTCCCCCTTTGTCAATTTTAGTGGCAAAACTAATAATACATATGGAATAAAAAAAAAAAATTAACTTTTGTAGCTCCTATTCCACATGCATAATCTTCAACATTACTCGAAATCTTCGTCACTTCCAAGTACTCCAATGATCCCAAAGTTTGTAAGTTTAGCATCATCGTTGTTGAAAATACGTAGCTATAACAATGAGAAAATAATAGTTCTTAATCATTGTTATACAGTGTCATAGTATCATTACACAGCGTCAAAGTTCAATTGTATCACAACTTCAACAATAATACTATGGTAATATGTATCACTCCCCCTTAGTCAATACTCCATCTCACATGGAAACCACTCCCCCTTACACAATGACCCGAAAACCATATGTATTTGTAGTGTGAACTACATATTAATTCTCCCCCTTTTTGTCAATAAAATTGGCAAAGGTACAAGAACGGGATCCTAATGAAATTTCCGAAAGAGACATTTCTTGACCAAAAGAAAGAAAAAATATCAACTTGCTCTTTAGATGCAATCATAAAGCCGAAGCTAAATGCATTCATCAAGGAGTTTATAAAGATACAAGATAACCCCTAAAATATTCCACAGCCGCACTCCCCAAAAACATATGGCAATTAAGCGCAAGTTCAAAAGAACTATCCCCCATTAAATGTCATTCCCGAAAGAACAACAAGAGCGACCTTAATTTTGAAAGAAAAAGAAGGATTTCTTTGGACATAACAAATCACATACAAGTATATTTTGAATCCAAAAAGTTTAATTAAATTAATCACAAGAGAACCCATAATTAATCTAATTGAAATACACAACCAAATTAATCACAAAAGTAATCAATTTAATTGGTCATGCTCGACATAAGAAAACTTACGGAGCAACAAATAAATAACCAAACAAGATGATTAACTTAGTTGAAAATGATCGACATAAAGTACCTTACGGAACAACAACATAACTAATCAAAAATAATCAACTTGGTTGTTTAATGCTCAACATAAGACACTTTACGGAGCCTCACAGTAATACATAAAATATGGATCAGGTAAGATCAATTACTATGGAATACACAAGGATTCATTCTATTTTTCCATCACTATTTGCACAATGACATACAATAGACATAATCCTTGCTAACAAAAGATTTTAACCTATCTTCCATCAATAATTTATAATATAGGCTTAAATTTTGTTTTTGTCAAAAGTCCATTCATTCTTTTATCAATACATGCATATCGACATACGAAAGACTTTACTTTTGACAAGATATGGGATGGTCAAGTTCACAGACGTATACACACAAATCCCATAACAATATTGCAATATATAAAACCATAAAGATTAATACTGCAAAAATCATCTTCCAAACAAGTTTAGAATTTAAACCAATAAATCTAAAAACATGAAGATGAAAACGTTGGACATAGCTATGTGAAATCACAATAATGGCTATTCCAAACTCTAGTTATTCTTCTAATAAAAACAAGAAAAATAGAAGACTTACTAGACAATAATACCTTTGAAGAATTCTTTATCGTCCCTGAACTCCTTGTCGTCAACAACCATTGGGACATAAGGTTCATTAAGGTAGGAGTTTATATCAATAAACCTTCTCGGCTGATGTTGTCGAACCAGGGCCTTCTGAATCTCATGAGTCTTATACACAAAGCCTTTATTTGTTGAATCTCCTTTCGCATCTCCTTCAACTCTTCAAGAACACCAGAAAACTTCTGAGAGTTTGAAGGAACGGCTCTTGGCTTCCTCACATTCCTTCTTTTTCTTTTCAAAGTAGGAGATGACGGAGATTTTTCTTTTTCCTTCATGATTGATGGCTTAACAATCAAATTAACATCTTTTCCATCAGAAGACATCATGCTTGGAGTATCCGTAACGTATGGGTTTGTGAGAGGACATCACAAATTGAACTCAACAAGTAGTCTTGAGATAAAAAGAGGTTTTGAGGAAGGAAAAAAGAATGTAGGATTTCAAAACCTTTAAACAGGTTCGTACACGTCCAACTCACAATCCTATAAAGAGTCGAATTGTCGATAATAACCCTCCTTTGTCGATAGACAGGAAAGAAAAAAAAAACTAAGAAAAAGAACGAAAAACTTTTCTTAAAGCCTGAGAGGTACAAAATCATTGTCTCTTTTGATCAGGCACATTAGACAAGATTTCCAAAACAATACAATCAAGTTGCGTTGCGGTGAACAACAATTTGTCCACCATTTTCCTCTTGAGAGGAATCTTCAGACTTCTGTCTATCAAACCGATTTGACCATACCTTCTCCATTAATGGTCTTGGTTTGTTCTTGGAAACTAACTTCTTAGATGAAGATAAGATCCTACATACCTCAGCGGTCTTCTGAGCAAGTTTAAGCTTCATTGCTAAATGATTTGCTCTTCGTTGAAGTTTGCTGACGTGCCTCAATTGGTGTTTGTACTTGTAATACCTTGAGAGTTCATGACCCTTTAAAGAACAATATGAGTACGTCAAACTAGGATAAAAGTCAGGCTTCAGAGATGTGCACGCAGCTAGACACATGGTGGAACCTGCAACATTACCAATAGAGTTTCCAAGAATTGGGTCAATTTTTTCTTCCAGATTAGTTGGGTTCTCTTCTGAAAGAATATCAAGATTGATGTATGTATTGCTATAGTTATCAAAATCAATATTTTCACCAAGAAGTGCAACACTTGATTTCTCGTCTTCATTAGAATCATAGTTTTCAGACATTTCATCAAGAGTTGCCGCAAGACCTTTGTTCCCAGTGTATTTTCTATGATTTGGACACTCGTTTGCAAAATGACCAAATATTTTACACTTAAAGCACTGAGGCATATCCTCATCATCACTCTCATCTGTTTCCCTGTTTTTAGGAGGAATACGTTTATGAGGTTTAACTGATGCCTTAGGCTTATCTCTGGAGAACTGTTTACTTCTCTTCAACAGAAGATCCCTAAAATGTCTTGTGATCATCGAGACTGACTTGTCAAGATCTTCATCTGATGAATCTGTCTCAGAGTGATCATCTTCAGAGGTGTACATTTTTTTACTCTTATCAAGTAATTTAGTGTCCTTCTGTGCTTTGAACGCCACATCCTTGGTTTTGGATGAATGTTCGTGATCAAAGATCTTAAGCTTCCCAACCAGCGTATTTCTGGAAAGATTATCAAGGTTATT
This sequence comes from Papaver somniferum, assembly GCF_003573695.1. NCBI lineage: Eukaryota > Viridiplantae > Streptophyta > Magnoliopsida > Ranunculales > Papaveraceae > Papaver > Papaver somniferum. The sequence continues at coordinate 154,307,211 of NC_039360.1, read as the reverse complement.
TCCCTCAACGATGGCATGCTTCTTAGAATCGTATCTAGATGGCAATGATCTGAGAACTTTCATCAGAATGTCCTTTTCAGGAATAGTCTTACCCAATGCAAATGATGCATTAACAATTTCAGACACTTTGTGATTAAATTCATCAAATGTTTCTTCATCTGCCATACAGAGGTTTTCCCAATCGGAATTAAGGTTTTGAAGCCTAGCTTCCTTTTCACTGGAGTTACCTTCGAATACGGTTTCCAAGATATCCAAAGCTTCTAGCGACTTAGTGCAATTAGTCACATGGTGCTGAAGATTTGGGGTAATGGCATGTATAATGGCATTCAAACCGTCGGAGTTTTGCTTTGCAGCATTTATCTCGGCAGGGGTGTATTCACCAATAGGTTTGGGAACGTTTACATCTCCAACTGCCACAACGGGAGGATTATAGCCATTAACAACATATACCCATGATTGAAAATCATGCGCTTGAAGAAAAGCTTGCATAGCAATTTTCCACCATAAGTAATTTGAGCCATCGAAGACTGGTGGTACGTTAATAGAGATATCACCTCTGTCCATAGAGTCAGATCGCTACAAACACAGACTTGTAAGGTCTTAGACGTGTTTGCCTGCTCTGATACCAATTGAAAAGGCGGGGGTACAACAACCACACCCAAAAATTCGATTAACAATCTGTATGGACAAACTCCAATATACTTTCTAGAAAATCAACTAGACAGTCAGACTCAATCTAGATAAAAAGTATATCAAAGAGTTTATATCTCAATCTCTCGATTTGATATATACTCAAGCAAATAGAAATCTGCGAGTCTTTATCAAGGAGAGATAACTTGGATGGTACCAAAGACCAATATCCAAGTGTCAATCAATTTAAATCAACAACCAAAAGGTCGGATATTCTAATTGATTGAACAACGCACAACCTGTGATATTTCAATTATATAACAAAATATAATGCGGAAAAGAAATAACACAGACACCAGAATTTTGTTAACGAGGAAACCACAAATGCAGAAAAACCCATGGACCTAGTCCAGATTGAACACACACTGTATTAAGCCGCTACAGACACTAGCCTACTCCAAATAAACTTCGGTCTGGACTGTAGTTGAACCCCAATCAATATCACATTGATCCAAGGTACAATTATGCTCCTACGCCTCTGATCCCAACAGGATGCTACGTACTTGATTCCCTTAGCTGAGCTCACCCACAACTAAGAGTTTCTACGACCCAAAGTCGAAGACTTTAATAAACAAATCTGTATCACACAGAAAGTCTACGGTAATAGATAAATCCGTCTCCCACTAATATACCTACGAGTTTTGTTCCGTCTTTTGATAAATCAAGGTGAACAAGAACCAATCAATAAACTGGTCTTATATTCCCGAAGAACAACCTAGTATTATTGATCACCTCACATTAATCTTAATCGACGCGGAGAAAAAAGATATTGTGGAATCACAAACGATGAGACGAAGTGTTTGTGATTACTTTTCTATCTTGCCTATCGGAGATATAAAATCTCAAGCCAATTATTTCAATTATAGTCGTACGATAGAAACAACAAGATCAGATCACACAACTACAAGAAAAGTAGTATCGGTCTGGCTTCACAATCCCAATGAAGTCTTTAAGTCGTTAAGCTGGTTTTAGAAGAAGAAACCAAAGGTTAAAGGAGAATCGAGTCTTGCTATGCAACTAGTATCACACGTAAGGTGTGGGGATTAGGTTTCCCAGTTGCTAGAGTTCTCCCTTATATAATTTTCAAATCAGGGTTTGCAATCAATGTTAGCTAACAAAGCATTCAATATTTACCGTTAGATGAAAACCTGATTAGATTCAAGCTAATATTTCTCAACCGTTGGATCGAAACTCATGCGAGTTCGACCGAGCAATGCTCTAACAGCTATCTCAAGCATGTTTGTCAATGTTAGTGATCAAAACTATAAGTCTTGATTTCTAGTCTACTATAGCTAAGTCTCGGACTAGGATAGAAAGTGTAGTTGAGTTCAAGAACTTCATGGAGATCATCATACAAGACAAAGAACTACTCATGAACTGGTGGAACTTCATCGACTAAAAGGTATGTGGAGACTTGAACTTATCTATAACTCAAAATCCTATCTACTCTATCTCCTATCCTGAGACAAAAGTCGTTTTGCTATATAGACTTTGATTATACACATTTGCTATTTCGAGCCGAGTTTATCTCGCTTATCTATTTCTCAAAATATGTGTTGGTAAGCTTTCGCTTTGGCCAAGTACATCTTTACCTGGTGACGAAAGTCATGTTATGTTTCAATTACTTGAAAATGGCTTTGACGAAAAATGTTTTGTGAAAAACAACTATATAACGTCCTCTAAGAATGTTTCAATGATTGAAATGAGAGTTTAGATTATATAACCATTGTTGGATATAAGCATTGTGTGGAAACGCATATAAGTATAAGTCCTTATTCCTTGAACCAAAGTATGCTTACTTTGTTGCTTAGGAAAACCGGAACAAGAGTCCGCGAACCCAGTCCGCGTACTGACGTGGGTTCTCTTCACGAGAAAATCTGGTGGAGTTTGTAAACTTGTTACAAGCTTATTCCGGGTACTTAAGTCCGCGTACCAATTCCGCGTACTTAGGTTGGTTATATCTAAAAACGATTATTCCTGAACTTACACTTATATTAACTAAGGAATGCAAGTTTGCAAACCGTGGCTATAATGTTCATGAATCGATTCGAGTGAATCAAATCGTTTTTGCTTCGATTATGTCGTGTATACTTCTATAAGATCTAAGCAACTGAACAACTCTCTAACTAGTTCATTTGAGTTATTTGAACTAGTTATGGTGAAAAATAATATGGTTAATATGAAAGTGCTCATATGGCTAACCATTTGGTTAACTATTGTTGAATCAACAAATGTACATGTTTGGGTACGGTTACAAAAACCTAAAAACGTGCATTTCATGTGTGTGTAACAAGCTAAGTTTTCGATCTAACGGTTGAAAGCTATTAGCTTGAATCTAATCAGGTTTTCATCTAACGGTGAATATTGAATGCTTTGTTACCAAGCTAACATTGATTGCAAACCCTGATTTGAAAGAATATATAAGGGAGAACTCTAGCAACTGGGAAACCTAATCCCCACACCTCCTATGTGATACTAGTTATATAAGCTAGAGTCGATTCTACTTTAACTTTAGGTTTCTACCGAGACCCTGTAGGTTAACGACTTGCAGACTTCATTGGGATTGTGAAGCCAGACCGATACTACTTTCTTGTAGTTGTGTGAGCTGATCTTGTTGTTTCTATCATATTGAGTACAATCGTAACGATTGGCTTGAGATTGATATCTCCAATAGGCAAGATATAAAAGTAGTCACAAATAACTTCGTCTCATCGTTTGTGATTCCACAATATCTTATTTCGCTAGTCGATTAAGATTATTGTGAGGTGATTGATAACACTAGGATGTTTTTCGGGAATATAAGTCCGGGTTATCAATTGGTTCATGTTCACCTTGATTTATCAAAAGACGGAACAAAACTCGTAGGTATTTCTATGGGAGACAGATTTATATATTACCGTAGACTTTTCTGTGTGATACAGATTTGTTTATTAAAGTCTTCGACTTTGGGTCGTAGCAACTCTTAGTTGTGGGTGAGATCAGCTAAGGGAATCAAGTGTGTAGTATCCTGCTGGGATCAGAGACGTAAGGAGCGCAACTGTACCTTGGATCAGTGTGAGATTCATTGGGGTTCAACTACAGTCCAGACCGAAGTTAGTTTGTAGTAGGTTAGTGTTTGTAGCGGCTTAATACAGTGTGGTGTTCAATCTGGGCTAGGTTCCAGGGTTTTTCTGCATTTGCGGTTTCCTCGTTAACAAAACTTCTGGTGTCTGTGTTATTTCTTTTCCGCATTACATTTTGTTATATCATTGAAATATCAAAAGTTGTGTGTTAAGTTAAATCAATTAGAATATCCAACCTTTGGTTGTTGATTTACATTGATTGACACTTGGATATTGGTCTTTGGTACCTGTTTGTACCATAAGTAAAAATGCCACATAATGGGACAAAGTGGTACTTGAATAATCTTTTGGCCCTCATCCGATCCCACTAACCAGTCAACTGAAGTAGCCCACCATCCTGCCCAGTATTACATAAATCCAATGACCGGTTAATGGTCAAGGTCAACGCTCGGTCAATGGTAAAAGTCAACAACCGATCAACGGTCAAAATCAACCATCAGTTAGTGTCAAGGCCGTGTTGCCGATGGTGCTGCCATGCAGTTCCCATCCATGTTGACAATGGTGCAGCCATGCGTTATCCACTCATGTTGCCGGCGGTGCTGCCAACCAATTCCCAGCTAAGTACTCTATCGCATTGCCAGCCAGTCTCTGCCCGTGCATCCAATCCAGTATGCCAGCCAACATCCATCCATACTTCCAGCCATTGTGCCTGTCAACCATCAGTCCAGTCTGCCAGCATGCATCATTTATGATGGAAGCATGAATGAGCAGTTTCATGCAGAATTTATCATGGAGGCATGAATGAGCATTTTCATGCAGAATTCATCATGGAGACATAAATGAGCAGTTTCATGCAGAATTCATCATGGAGACATAAATGAGCAGTTTAATGCAGAATTCATCATGGAGGCATAAATGTGCAGTTTCATGCAGAATTCATCATGAAGGCATGAATGTGCAGTTTCATGCAGAATTAAAGAGGGAGGCATGAATGAGCAGTTAATGTCATTTAAATTTATATTGAAATTAGGAATTCAACTGTATAAATATGGAGCTAGCAAAGAGAAAAAGAGGTAGCCAATACAGGGAAAAAATCCATTGTAATTCCATAATCAATAAAAATATCACTCCCCAAGGGGATTCGTCCGTGGATGTAGGAAAACCATGTCGAACCACGTTAAACCTGTGTCTCATTATTTCTTCTTCAATTCGCCTCCTAACCCAATTAAACACCAAACAATCGATCCAATCGTGTTTCGTGCCCAAAAGTAATTTTGGAATATTGGCGCCGACTAAGGGGATTACGAGAAAGAGAAATCGTGTTTTTCCATTGAGAAAAGTTGTAAAAAATACTTCAAAATCGTCTCCTTCAAAAAGCAGTTTGAACGTCTTGAAAAATCATTGTTGCGGTCCAGTTGATCGCAACTGCTGCGGTCCAGTTTGATCGTTATTGCAGTCCAGCTGATCGCAGCTACTGTTGACCATATAATCGCAGATACTGCAGTCCAGTTGATCGCAACTGTTGCAATCCAGATTCACAGTTCGAGGTTTGTTGAAGCTTTTACCTCCGGAATTACGTTGAAGCTGCATCGCTACAAAGAATGATGAGATTGATTCCCGGACATTCAGTCCACCAAAAAAAAATAAAAATTCCAGTTTGGATGCCTTCAACAATTACTGCTGCAGTCCAGTTGATCGAAACTGCTGCAGTCCAATTCTGATCGAAGTCACTGCAGTCAAGCTGACCGCAGCTGTTGCAGTCCAGTTAATCATAGTTACTGCAGTCCAGTTGATCGCAACTGTTGCAGACCAGATTCGCAGTTCGATCTTTTCGGGAACTGTTACCTTTGGAAAGCACCCAATCTATACCACTACAAGGGTTGTTAAAACTATTGTCAGGACGTTCGGCCCACGGTAAAAGATGGCGTAAAAACATCATCAAAATTGTTATTGAATATTCGACCTGCATCATGGCTGGTCCAGTTTTGATTTCAATCACTGCAGTCCAGCTGATCGCAGCTGCTGCAGTCCAGTTAATCACAGTTACTGCATTCCAGTTGATCGCAACTGCCGCAGTCCAGCTTCATAGTCGGAGGCTGATTCATTGGAAAGATTGCTAAGATTATTGCCAGGATGTTCGATCCGCAGCATATTCAAGTCCAAAATTTTAAAAAAAAATTGCTTCTTAAATAACGCAGTATCCACATGTTCGAGTTTGTAGTACGTCAAAATCACTATTGTCACAATCGCAGGGCTGTCAGAAAACCCTAGAGAAAACCTCCAGAAAAGCATCTCAAAAGGTTCCAGAAAAGTCCATGAGAAACAGCAACAGTCCCATGAACCGTTGCTAAAAGTCCAAAGAAGATTCATGGCAAACAACAACAGTTGAAGAAAACTGTTGCTAAAAGAAGAAAACAGAAAAACAGTTACAAAAGTTCAAAAGCAATGGCAACAGTTCAGAAAACCGTAACAGAATGTTCAAGACTAAAGATCACAAATCCAGGAAAGTGTTGCGAAAAGTTTTAAAAGAAAAAGGCCGGCGGCAGAGCTGGCGATCAAGATCTGTTCACCCACTTCAGGGTTTCGTTCACCTACCTTAACTTCCTATCACCCACGTTAGGGTTTCCGTTACCCACGTTAAGCTCCACAGCGCCATCATTGCGTCAGCGGTCTTTGCGTCAGCGGCCATTGCGTCATCATTGCATCATCATTAGCTACGTCATTATTGCGTCAGCGGTCATTGCGTCGGCAGTACGCTGACACGTCAGTCGCCATGTCAGCAAGTCGATGTAACATCACCTGCCACGTTAGAAACTCGATGCCACGTCATCAGTATGGTGTTGCGCCAACGATTTCCACGTCAACGTTTGGTCCAGTCATCTTTGCCATGTCAACAACGTGTCCAGTCAGCATTTGGTCCAGTCAGTAGTTGCACGTCAGCACTTGGTCCAGTCAGCATGCCACGTCAGCAGTCAGTCCAGTCAGCAGGTGCCACGTCAGCACTTGGTCCAGTCATCTCTGTCACGTCAGCATTCGGTCAAGTCAGCAGCTGCCACGTTAGCTGTTGGCCTAGTCAACTCTGCCACGTCAGCAGCTTGTCAAGTCAGCATGTCGCGTCAGTATCGCCACATCAACATACCACGTGTACCGCCACGTCAGGAATTGTCGCCACTTGTTGATGCCAGGTCAGCACGGTCGATCCAGTCAGTGACTACCATGTCCAGTCATCAGTGCCACATCAGCCACAGCGCGCGCGCTTTGTGCAATCTTTTTTCGTCAATAACTTCTCCGTTGAAATCTGAATCGAGTGATTTTTGGCTCGTTGGAATCGTCTTTCGATTCCCTACAACATGAAGGCGAAAAATCATGAGTTTGAACGAAAATTATTTTTGAGATTCCGAGCGGCTCATCAACCACTATCAAGTGAAAACTACATATCATATTCAATGTTCGTGAACGTTGTTGCATCGAGTTCCTACCCATAATATACCAGTATGCAAAGTTCGTGAGTGCTGGTTCGATTCATAAACCTCAACCCGCTTATGTTCGGTACTAGTTAAAACTTCTACAGTCCAGTTGATCGAGCTGCTGTAGTCCAGTCCCGCAGCAAATACTGCAGTCCAGTTAATCGAATTGCTGCAGTTATTTTTCACGTTATTACTACAGTCAGGTTGATCGAGCTTTTGTAGTCTAGTTCCTCATCAAATACTGTATTCCAGTTGATCGAGCTGTCGCAGTCCTTTTTCGTATAATTATTACAGTCCAGTTGATCGAACTGCTGTAGTCAGGTTTTCCTCAAAACTGTTTCAGTACAGTTTTCCTCGCAACTTCTTCTGTCCAGTATGATCGAACTTCTGTAGTTCAGTTTCTCATCAACTGCTTCAGTCCAGTTTTACTTATAACTGTTACAGTTCGGCTGATCGCAGCTGCTGAAATACAGTTCCATGGCAACTGTCTTCTATCCAGTTTTGATTCAACTGGTGCATTCCAGTCTCGCAGACAAATCTAGTAGCTGAGTCAAGCCGATACGCTAAGGCAACTACACTAGTCATCGCCGCTGGAAAACATCAACATAGCCAGTGGACATCCTAATCACCTCATAAATGAAGTCGCAATAACACTTTTAATATGGTACGTATACAATTTACATATTTTTCGCATCTTTTCATATAATCATTCATAATTTTATTCAATGGGACACCTACAATGTGGTGAGCATTTTCTCATGAGGAGATGCACACATTTCAATTCTGCGCGCATCTGGAATAGTGGGATTGGCCCCCCGCGCGAATTCCAGATAGCAGACAACTTCAAAATTTCATGCGCGAGCAAAATGCAGCAAGGCAGTGCACCCTTGTGCGAGCGTTGAGCAGCATGACAATCACTATCTTCTTGGGGCGAGTTCCATATCACTTCAATGTGACTGACCATCACTTGGGGGAGAGATATGTAACACCTCATGGTCTAAAATAACTCTCTTGGGGCGAGATGCGTAACACTCCACATGCTTGAGGGAGAGTTACATAGCACCTAAATGCAATGCGGAATTCAGCTTCTAAAAATCAAAACAAAAGGTAACCCAAACTTCTTAATCCTCCAACGAGTTACAGGATTAAGAGGGGGCGGGCATAAAACCTAATATTTTGACGCAATTATTGCAATCAGTAATGTTAAACTGCTACTGCTAAGTTGATCGAACTGCTGTAATCCAGTTCCTAAACAACTGCTGCACCCAGTTGGACGCAACTGATGCAGTCCAGTTTTGCTCATCCATTCTGTACTCAGTTGCACGCAACTGATGCAGTCTGGTTTTGCTTATAACCATTACACTCGGGTTTATCGAACTGTTTAAAGTCTAATCCCTCAGCAGCTGCAGCAGTCCAGCTGATTGAAGATGCTGCAGTCCTGCTCTGCTTGTCGCTTATGCAGTCCAGCTTATCGCAGCTGCTGCAGTGCAGGGTTGTTCACTCCTCCTGCAGTCCAGCTGACCGCAGCTGCTGCAATGAAGTCTTGATCATCGCTGCTGCAGTTCAGCTGATCGAAGCTACTGCAGTCCAGCTGACCGCAGCTGCTGTAATGTAGTATTGCTCGTCGCTGCTGCAGTCCAGCCAATCGAAGATGCTTCAGTCCATCTATGTTCGCAGTTCCTGCAGTCCAGCTGACCGCAACTGCTGCAGTGAAGTCTTGATCGTCGCTGCTGCAGTTCAGCTGATCGAAGCTACTGCAGTCCAGCTATGTTCGCAGTTCCTGCAGTCCAGCTGACCGCAGCTTCTGTAGTGTAGTATTGCTCGTCGCTGCTACAGTTCAGCTGATCGAAGCTCCTGCAGTCCAGCTATGTTCGCAGTTCCTGCAGTCCAGCTGACCGCAGCTGCTGTAGTGTAGTATTGCTCATCGCTGTTGCATTTCAGCTGATCGAAGCTACTGCAGTCCATCTATGTTCGCAGTTCCTGCAGTCCAGTTGATCGCAGCTGCTGCAGTGCAACTTTGATCGTCGTTGTTGCAGTTCAGCTGATCGAAGCTACTGCAGTCCAGCTATGTTCGCAGTTCCTGTAGTCCAGCTGACCGCAGCTGCTGCAGTGTAGTATTGCTCGTTGCTGCTGCAGTTCAGCTGATCAAAGCTACTGCAGTCCGACTATGTTCGCAGCTCCTGCAGTCCAGCTGATCACAGCTGCTGCAGTGCAGCTTTGCTCGTTGCTGTTGCAGTCCAGCTGATCGAAGCTGCTGCAGTTCAGCTATGTTCGCAGCCCCTGCAGTCCAGCTGATCACAGCTGCTGCAGACCAGCTTTGCTCAATACTGTTACTACCCAGTTTTGCTTATTACCACAGAGGGCAGTTTTTTGTGGCCTTTGCAGTCCAGTTTACCGCAATCACTACAATCCAGTTCCGCAGCAACTATTGTGATCTAGTCGACATCTTTGCTTCTATCCTGATTCATACAACTATTGAAGACATATAAGGATCAACGTCATATCAAGTAGCACAACCAAGACCATTGCAGGTCCAACGACACACAAAATCTGTTACCATCTCAACTACTAAAGGGTCACACCCCTTCGCTCGCATCTACCGCAGCTTAGTCTGTAATTGATAGCAGCTTAATACCTACAGCTGATACTACCCAGATTGGTTGGAAATTACTGACAGTCTGCAAATTCAGGTTTCGTTTACGACAATAACTCGCACAGATTCCGGCTGAGTGACGTCAGATATAACTCATCTTTTCCAACAACAATTACTAGTCTAAGTTCTGCGCAACTACCACGGTCCAATTTTACATCAACAGTTACATCTCACTTTCAAGACCACTTCGCTCCTGCATCACGCTTCCGCTGCAGACCAGTTCAGCCTTCTGTCCTGTTTTTGCATACAACAATGGTTCATACCCAACTATTGCCCGTCGATCTCCCAGTCACAACAGCCTCACTTGGGGGCTTCTTGATTGTGATTTCCGCAAACAACAAGGGATGTTTGCCAATCACCTCAGCATCAATAATTCACACTTGGGGGCGAGTTTTGTCATTGATTAAGGAAAATGAATTTTCTTAACCGCCAACAAGTTGGAGGTTAAGAGGGGGAGATGTTTGTACCATAAGTAAAAATGCCACATAATGGGCCAAAGTGGTACTTGAATCATCTTTTGGCCCTCATCCGAGCCCACTAACCAGTCAACTGAAGTATCCCACCAGCCTGCCCAGTATTACATAAATCCAATGACCGATTAATGGTCAAAGTCAACACTCGATCAATGGTCAAGGTCAATGGTAAAAGTCAACAACCGGTCAACGGTCAAAATCAACCATCAGTCAATGTCAAGGCCGTGTTGTCGATGGTGCTACCATGCAGTTCCCATCCATGTTGCCAATGGTGCTGCCATGCGTTATCCACTCATGTTGTCGGCGGTGCTGCCAACCAATTCCCAGCTAAGTACTCTATCGCACTGCCAGTCAGTCTCTGCCCGTGCAGCCAATCCAGTATGCCAGCCAGCATCCATCCATACTGCCATCCATTGTGCCTGTCAACCATCAGTCCAGTCTGCTAGCATGCAGCATTTATCATGGAAGCACGAATGAGCAGTTTCATGCATAATTTATCATGGAGGCATGAGTGAGCATTTTCATGCAGAATTCATCATGGAGACATATATGAGCAGTTTCATGCAGAATTCATCATGGAGACATAAATGAGCAGTTTCATGCAGAATTCATCATGAAGGCATAACTGTGCAGTTTCATGCAGAATTCATCATGAAGGCATAAATGTGCAGTTTCATGCAGAATTCATCATGAAGGCATAAATGTGCAGTTTCATGCAGAATTAAAGAGGGAGGCATGAATGATCAGTTAATGCCATTTAAATTTATATTAAAATCAGGAATTCAATTATATAAATAGGGAGCTAGCAAAAAGAAAAAGAGGTAGCCAATATAGGGAAAAAAATCCATTGTAATTCCATAATCAATAAAAATATCACTCCCCAAGGGGATTAGTCCGTGGATGTAGGAAAACCATGCCGAACCACGTTAAACCTGTGTATCATTATTTCTTCTTCAATTCGCCTCCTAACCCAAATAAACACCAAACAATCGATTCAATCGTGTTTCGTGCCCAAAAGTAATTTTGGGTACAAACAGTACTATCCAAGTTATCTCTCTTGTATTAAATTAGACTCGAAGATTTCTGTTTGCTTGAGTAAGAATTAAATCGAGAGATCTAGATATTATAACTCTTTGATATACTTTATTAAGATTGATTCTAGTCGATTATCTTGAAAGTATATTGGAGTTGGCCCATACAGATTGCTAATCGAAATATTGGGTGTGGTTGTTGTACCCCCGCTTTTTCAATTGGTATCAGAGCAGGCAAACACGTTTAAAGACCTTATAAGTCTGTGTTTGTAGCGATCTGACTATATGGACAGAAATTCTATCTCCATAAACATACCACCAGTCTTCGATGGCTCAAACTACCTATGGTGGAAAATTGCTATTCAAGCTCGTGATTTTCAAACATGGGTACGTGTTGTTAATGGCTATGATCCTCCGGTTAATACAGAAGGAGATGTATCTTTACCTAAGGATATTGGTAGATATAGTCCGGAAGAAATCCTTGCTGCAAAGCATAACTCTGACGGCTTAAATGCTATCATACATGCCATTACCCCAGATCTTCAGCACCATGTAGTTGCAGGAAATCCTACAACACACCCCTTATAACAATTTGTAGATCTAAACATAAAAATGATGATAAGAATGCTAAAATTGTAAGAGAACACAAGATTTACGTGGTTCGATCAATTTGATCTACATCCACGGGGTTAGGTTTTACTATGATTATTTTTAATTACATCTTGATTACATGGAGACTCCATTAATGAGTATTTGGAGCTCTCGGTTCTTGAAGGAAGAAGAAGAAGATAATAATACAAATTCTGCTCTCTCCCTCTCTCTATCAATGTGTCCTCCCTCAAAAGTGTCTATCCTCCCTTTTCTCTCTCATGCCTTTCTCTTTATATAGGTATTTACATAGTGGATGATAGCTCATACATGGTAGGGTACATCTATCATTTCCCCTAATCTCGGATCTGGCTTGCGATGATATCGCAAGCTTACAAATGTTAATTTCGCAGATCTTCTAATCTTCGCAAAGTTATTACATTTTTCTTATGTTTAAGCTAATATCACCTATTATGTCGTTTCTCAAAGTGCTCTGCGACATTTTTTGTAATGCGTTGTTAAGAATTTCGCGAGCGTATCGTTGTCGCAAAATTCCGATCCTACATCTTGCCTCTTTTTTCTTGAATATTGCTTGAAGAGCGATCTTCAGGAAAAAATCCATTGTTGTAGTTGTTGGAGAGAGATATGTGTTGTTGGAGTAGTCTTTGATCTTTGTTGATGAAGGAACGAGCGAAAGAATAATGGACTTGAAAAGTACGTACTTGCCTCTATTCTTTTGTGAAGTTCTAGAGCGTTGCAAAATAAATAAGAAGTATCATCTCTTGAAGTATGCGAAGTATGAAGTATCCTTGAAGAAGTATAAGAAGTACTCAATCCTCGAAATATATAAGAAGTATGAAGTATGAAGTATCCTTTCAGAAGTATAAGAAGTATTCAATCCTCGAAATATATAAGAAATATGAAGTATCCTTTGAGAAGTATAAGAAGTATTTGTCCTTGATTGCGAATAAGAAGTATTGTGAAATTATACTCCACGTTCTCTGCCTCATGCAATGCTATAATGCAAATAAGAATTTAGATTAGTATTCAACATTTCTTTTATCAAAAATTTTCATTTAATTGCAAGTTCAAATCGTTTTTCTTTGTTTTTATTTCCTTTGTATAACTTGTTTCGTGTCATCCGATAAACATCTTTCATGGAAATGATTCTACTGAGGTCTTATGCAGTCTGTTGATGGAAGGTCTTACTAGCATGTTGATGGAAGGTCTTATTTTGCCTCCTACTACTCTCCATGTTAGATATCATTCTCATTTGAAACAAAGCAAATTTTCAAGAGAAATATATAAATTGATATGTGCGAGATTTTTCTCGGTTTCTTTTGCCATTGTGGAATCTTTGTAATTCTGAAATTTCTGTAATTCTTCGATTATATCGCCTTTTGTAAATCAAATCAAAAATCTTTTATTTTCTGTAAAAGTAAAATGTTCAAGGAAAGTGGTACTTAGCTTTTACGTGATTCGCTGTTGTTGTCAATCTCGCGCGAAAAATACGTTGCATGAAGTATAAGTGTCGCTTAGCAAAAACAGATGCGAAAGGCAAGAATTGAACCCGCGACCTGCTACTTGCATATTCTCGCACCATACCAACTATGCTAACCCTCTCTAGCGAAATAATCAACGTTCTTGTGAAGTAATCAAATTCCAACTGTGTGAGAGTCAATTCTGTATAAATTTCGCGTAACAAAAATAAACATGCGAGAAGCAAGAATTGATCCCGCGACCTGCTGCTTGCATTCATGCCTCCTGACCAACTGTGCAAGATTCTTCTTTGCGAAATATCTCTGCGAAATTATCATCAACTCTCTTCTGTGCGAAATAATCAAAGAAATATTTGTGCGAAAAAATACGCATGTGTTGGGACTTGATCACACGACCATGAACTCATTAACTTCGCAGATGACCAATTGTGCTGCCTCTTGTTTGCGAAATAATGAAACAATATTGCGAAATTATTCATTTTTCCGCTATCTGTAAAAAAGAAGAAAACTATGTTCGCATGCCAATTCGAACTTGCGACCACGAACGCACATACTGCTCTCTGGACCAATTGTGCAAGAACCTCTCTGCGAAATTAGCACATAACTTTTTTCCTTATTCTTTTATTCTCCCATGCAAATGAGAAGAAAATGAAAAATATGTGTCTCTTCGAATTCGAACACATGATCTATTTATTGTTCGCTCAGCTTTGAACCATCTGTGCGAATTTTCTGTTTGTGATTGAAATTGCAGCATCTGCCTCTTATCTTTTCTTCGTCCTTCCTTAACTTCTTTCACATTTGCCTTCTTCTCCTGAACATGAAAATCTTCCACTGAAACTTTCATTTTTTCCTTAAATTTCACCATAACAACTAATTTTTTTCTCTCACTCTTTTCATGTCTTTGAATTGTTGATGATGTTTACTCCCTGAAAGTGTGATTTCTTCCATAAAATTACCATTTTTGAACCTAAATTTTGTAGATCTAGAAAAAATATGAACAGTAGCTAATCTTCATGAAAATTTCTTGAATCAACAAGTTACAGGAAGGATAAATCCTTTACTCGTTCCCCGTTTCTAGCGCCATGATGTAGTTGCAGGAAATCCTACAATACACCCCTTATAATAAATTGTAGATCTAAACATAAAAATGATGATAAGAATGCTAAAATTGTAAGAGGACACAAGTTTACGTGGTTCGATCAATTTGATCTACATCCACGGGTTTAGGGTTTACTATGATTATTTGTAATTACATCTTGATTACATGGAGACTCCATTAATGAGTATTTGGAGCTCTCGGTTCTTGAAGGAAGAAGAAGAAGATAAGAATACAAATTCTGCTCTCTCCCTCTCTGTACCAATGTGTCCTCCCTCAAAAGTGTCTATCCTCCCTTTTCTCTCTCATGCCTTTCTCTTTATATAGGTATTTACATAGTGGTACAGCTATCATTTCCCCTAATTTCGGATCTGGCTTGCGATGATATCGCAAGCTTACAAATGTTAATTTCGCAGATCTTCTAATCTTCGCAAAGTTATTACATTTTTCTTATGTTTAAGCTAATATCACCTATTATGTCGTTTCTCAAAGTGCTCTGCGACATTTTTTGTAATGCGTTGTTAAGAATTTCGCGAGCGTATCGTTGTCGCTAAATTCTGATCCTACACACCATGTGACTATGTGCACTACGTCTAAAGAAGACTGGGATATCTTAGAAACCGTATTTGAAGGAAATACCAATGAGAAAGAAGCTAGGCTTCAAAACCTTAGTTCTGATTTGGAAAACCTTTGTATGGCAGATGAAGAAATGTTGATGAGTTTAATCACAAAGTGTCTGAAATTGTTAATGTATCATTTGCATTGGGTAAGACTATTCCTGAAAAGGACATTGTGATGAAAATTCTCAGATTGCTGCCATCTAGGTACGAGTCTAAGAAGCATACCATCGTTGAAGGAACTAACCTTGATACTCTTTCCATACATACTCTTGCTGGAAAGATAAAAATTCTTGATCAAAGTTCTGTTCGAACATCTGTATTCAATGTTGTTTCCAACACAAGTGAAGCCTCTAACTTTTCTTAGGCAGATGAATGTTGTTCTCATGATGGTTGTTTCGATAAACCATTGATAATAGAAAGGATCAAAGAGTTTGTAAAAAGAATAAATAGATGTGTTAAACGTCCCTTGTCAGCGTTCGCTTCAGATGATTCAATTGAATATAAATCTCTAAGTGTCAACGTCTTGAATACGTATGATGGATGTAATGAACCCTCAACTCTTGCAGCAGAAACATCTGAGTCTGACACATAGATCTTTGAATTCTTGAATAGAGAGGTTCTTCAAGAAAATCTTCAATTAAAAGCTTCATTGAAGAAACTGGAATCATCAATCCAGGTGAAAAATCTTGAGATAGACTATCTTAATGATAAACTCACCAGAACCATTGCTCTAAAGGAAAAAGAGATTAATACTCTTAAGGATGATCGACAAAGATTATCTGGAAGTTCTGACAAAATTTCAGCAATGTTGTTTGGTCGAAAATCCTTTGGAAACACAAATGGTTTAGAATTTATAGGCAAAACCGCAGGCATAGTCAACCCCTTTGTTTCTATTGATCATGGAAAAATGAAGGTTGATGGTTGTGATAAACAGAAGGCAATTCAACAAGACAAAGAATCTTTGATTTGTTCGTTTTGTGGAAATCCAAATCTGGTTCAAAGCACGTGTTGGAGATTCAAAAGGAACAACAAAAGAATTGCCAAAATGCAGAAGAACATGCAAAAGATGAATCTGGGTAATCAACATGGTTCTCCTAAAACCAGTGCTTCCGGAGTCAGAAGAGGTAGGAAATCTGTTTATACAACAAACTTTGGTAAACCACTATGTGGTAAAAGAGGGGAGCGTTTGGCTCATGACGCCACTATCTAAAACCAGTGGTGTTTGCATCCTCATCTTTAACTTGAGAAGATGAGGTTTGCGTCTATGTGGCTCAAGTAATTTAGTTATACGGTTTTCTTTTTCTTTTTGTTAAGAAAATATTCTCCTAACGATTTTAGATAATGGATCATTAAACCACAGAAGACTTGTTCTACATTCTTCTAGGGTTTAGAAGATCAGAAGTCTTCTCATAAAATCATTTATAGATTTCCCTTTTCCTAAAAGATACAGTTTCATGGCTCCTGTAACTAGAGGAACCACAAGCAGGGATGCAGTCGAAGCAGTTAATGTGTATCTATGTAAAGGAATCTCTTCCTCAAGGGTGAAGAAAGTGAAGGCTCCAAATAATGGAGAAGGTTCTTCCTCTAACTGCCTCTTTTCTTTTTATCAGCTTGATAATAACTTCAAGGGTTTGGTGAAAGATTTCCTCTACAAAAGAAACAATTTATAATCTCAAATTGTTTCGTCTTTAGAAAAGATAACTCACTATGAACGAATGTCGTCTCTAACAAAGAACACCTTGCGTGAGCTAAAAAGAGAACTTAGTGAGTTGACATATATTTATGAAGATTTAGAGGAATTGAACGATCCCATAATCAATGGGTTTTTCAATAATGAGAAGGAATCCTCGGTAGATGCTCTGAGAAAGATTTACAACGACTATTAAGTTTTCTTATAAGAATTTTTTTTCTTGTTTTGTCTAGAAGAATAACTAGAGTTTGGAATAGCCATTATTGTGATTACACATAGCTATGTCCAACGTTTTCATCTTCATGTTTTTAGGTTTATTTGTTTGAATTCTAAAAAAATGTTTGGAAGATGATTTTTGCAGTACGAATCTTTATGGTTTTATATATTGCAATTTGTTATGGGATATGTGTGTTTGGGTTCGTGAATTATGATTGTCTCATACCTTGTCAAAAGTTAAGTCTTCAATATATTGATATGCATGTATTGATAAAAGAATGAATGAACTTTTGACATCACAAAAGTTTGAAGCCTATTGTGTCATTATGCAAATATTGATGGAAGATAGGATGAACTTTTGTTTACGTGGATTATGTCTATTGTATGTGATTGTGCAAATAGTGAAGGACAATAAAATGAATTCTTGTCTATTCCGCAGTATTGATCTTCCCTGATCCATATTTTATGTATATAATGTGAGGCTCTGTAAGTTCTCTTATGTCGAGCAATTCCGATTAGATTAATTATGGGTTCTCTTGTGATTAATCTAATTGAGTATTTTTGGATTCAAATTCATATTCGTATGTGATTTGTAGTGTCCAAAGAAATCCTTCTTTTCTTATGAAATTAAGGTCGCTCTTGTTGTTCTTTCGGGAATGACATATTATGGGGGAGAGTTCTTAATTGAACTTGTGCGTAATTGCCATATCTTTGTGGGGAGTGCGGCTGTGGAATATTATAGGAGTTATCTTGTATATTTACAAACTCCTTGATGAAAGCATTTAGCTTCGTCTATATGATTGCATCTAAATAAGTTGATATGTGCTTACTTTTGGTCATGAAATGTCTCTATGGAAATTTTCATTAGGATCACGTTTTCGTAACTTTGCCAATTTTATTGACAAAAAGGGGGAGAATTAATGTGTAGTTCACACTACAAATACATATGGTTTTCGGTTCATTATGTAAGGGGGAGTGGTTTCCATGTGAGATGAGTATTGACTAAGGGGGAGTGATACATATCACCATAGTATTGTTGTCGAAGTTGTGATACAATTGAACTTTGATATTGTATGATAATACTATGACACTGTATAACAATGATCAGAAATTCTTGTTTTCTCATTTTTATAGCCACGGATTTTCAACAACGATGATGCTAAACTTACAACCTTTGGGATCATTGGAGTACTTGGAAGTGACGAAGATTTCGAGTAATGTTGAAGATTAGGCATGTAGAATAAGAGCTACAAAATTTTACTTATTTATTTTTGTATTCCATATGTATTGATAGTTTTGTCACTAAAATTGACAAAGGGGGAGATTGTTAGAGCACTGCTCGGTCGAACTCGCATGCGTTGCTATCTCAAGCATGTTTGTCAATTTTAGTGATCAAAACTACAAGTCTTGATTTCTAGTCTACTATAGCTAAGTCTCGGACTATGATAGAAAGTATAGTTGAGCTCAAGAACTCCATGGCGATTATCATACAAGACTAAGAACTACCCAAGGAACTGGTGGAACTTCCTCAACTAAAAGGGGTGTGGAGGCTTGAACTTATATATCACTCAAAAGTCTATCTACTCTATCTCTTATCTTGAGACAAAAGTCGTTTTGCTATATAGACTTTGATTATACACATTTGCTATTTCGAGTCAAGTTTATCTCGCTTATGTATTTCTCGAAATATGCGTTGGTAAGCTTTTGCTTTGGACAATTTCATCTTTACCTAGTGACGAAAGTCATGTTATGTTTCAATTACTTGAAAATGGCTTTGACGTAAAATGGTTTGTGAAAAACAACTATATAACGTCCTCTAAGAATGTTTCAATGATTGAAATGAGAGTTTAGATTATATAACCATTGTTGGATATAAGCATTGTGTGGAAACGCATACATGTATAAGTCATTATTTCTTGAACCAAAGTAAGCTTACTTTGCTGCCTAGGAAAACTTGAACTAGAGTCCGCGAACCCAGTCCGCGTACTGACGGAGGTTCTCTTCCCGAGAAAATCTGCTGGAGTTTGTAAACTTGTTACAAGCTTAGGGTACTTAAGTCCGCGTACTTAGGTTGGTTATATCTAAAAACGATTATTCGTGAACTTATACTTATATTAACTAAGGAATGCAAGTTTGCAAACCGTGGCTATAAAGTTCATGAATCGATTCGAGTGAATCAAATCGTTTTTGTTTCGATTGTGTCTTGTATACTTCTATAAGATCTAAGCAATTGAACAACTCTCTAACTAGTTCATTCGAGTCATTTGAACTACTTATGGTGAAGAAGAATATGGTTAATATGAAAGTGCTCATATGGCTAACCATTTGGTTAACTATTGTTGAACCAACAAATGTACATGTTTGGGTACAGTTACACAAACCTAAAAACGTGTGTTTCATTTGTGTATCTAACGGCTGAAAGATATTAGCTTGAATCTAATCAGGTTTTCATCTAACGGTGAATATTGAATGCTTTGTTAGTAAGCTAACATTGATTGCAAACCCTGATTTGAAAGACTACAGAAGAGAGAACTCTAGCAACTGGGAAACCTAATCCCCACATCTCCTGTGTGATACTAGTTGTATAATCTAGAGTCGATTCTCCTTTAACCTTAGGTTTCTACCGAGACCCTGTAGGTTAACGACTTGAAGACTTCATTGGGATTGTGAAGCCAGACCGATACTACTTTCTTGTAGTTGTGTGAGCTGATCTTGTTGTTTCTATCATATTGAGTACAATCGTAACGATTGGCTTGAGATTGATATCTCCAATAGGCAAGATATAAAAGTAGTCACAAATAACTTCGTCTCATCGTTTGTGATTCCACAATATCTTATTTCGTTAGTCGGTTAAGATTATTGTGAGGTGATTGATAATACTAGGCCGTTCTTCGGGAATATAAGTCCGGGTTATCAATTGGTTCCTGTTCACCTTGATTTATCAAAAGACGGAACAAAACTCGTAGGTATTTCTGTGGGAGATAGATTTATCTATTACTATAGACTTTTCTGTGTGATACATATTTGTTTATTAAAGTCTTCGACTTTGGGTCGTAGCAACTCTTAGTTGTGGGTGAGATCGGCTAAGGGAATCAAGTGCATAGTATCTTGTTGGGATCAGAGACGCAAGGAGCGCAACTTTACCTTGGATCAGTGTGAGATTGATTGGGGTTCAACTACAACCCATACCGAAGTTAGTTTGTAGTAGGCTAGTGTCTGTAGCGGCTTAATACAGTGCGGTGCTTAATCTGGACTAGGTCCCGTGGTTTTTCTGCATCTGTGGTTTCCTCGTTAAAAAAACTTCTAGTGTCTGTGTTATTTTTTTTCCGCATTATATTTTGTTATATAATTGAAATATCACAGGTTAAGCGTTAAGTTCAATCAATTAGAATATCCAACCTTTGGTTGTTGATTGACACTTGAATATTGGTCTTTGGTACCATCCAAGTTATCTCTCTTGTTGAAAAATCGGGGGTCTAACAACACCACCCGATATTTTTCTTAGCAATCTGTATGGACTAACTTCGAAATACTTTTCTAGAGAATCAACTAGACAGTCAGACTCAATCTAGATAAAAGTATCTCAAGGAGTTAATATCTCTCTTTTGATTTGATTTTTACTCAAGTTAAAAACAATAGCGAGTATTTATCAAATACAAGGAATAACTTGGACGGTACCAAAGACCAATGTCCAAGTGTTAATCAATGAAATCGACAACCACAAGGTCGGATCTCCAATCAATTAACCTTTAACGCATAACCTGTATTATTTCAATTATAAAGATAAACAATATAATGCGGAAAATGAAATAACACAGAAACCAGAAATTTTGTTAACGAGGAAACCGCAAATGCAAAAAAACCCTGAGACCTAGTCCAGATTGAATACACACTGTATTAAGCCGCTACAGACACTAGCCTACTGATGTGATTTTTGATTGTCGTTGTAGTAATAAGGATTCGAACTCTAAGACTTGTGAAGATTAAATTTAAAAGTTTAATGAAAATAATAAAAGGGAGAGTTATTGGGTCTAGGATTCCACCAAATTCATATCAATAGGCTCAATTATTTATTCTCAACAATTATCGCTCAATAAAGAAAACAACAAGGACTCTTATTTTTGCCAAGGTAGATTCTCAAAATATTAGTTATAAATCGTAAGCATGGGACATCAAACATCTAAGCAAGCATGACCCATCTAATAAAATGATAACTAATTAATTCAAATCATAATTCTATTTTAATTAGTGCAAAAGTCGTATAGAAAATAAAATAAATTCACCCATGTACGAAGTTCGGCTTCCTCCGTTGACCCAGTGTTGGGGTTTAGCTTCTCATGATAAGAACACACTCAAAAATATAATTCATAGCTCAAATGGTGTTTTTATTAAAGAAAACTAATAATACAATGAATCTGCAACGCTGTATTGGCGTTACAGAGGTCACCGTTACAATAGATGTTGCAAATTCAAGTTAAGCGTGCCAAACTGACTGTTACGAGTACTGTCAATAAACGACAGTTCTCTACGACAGTCTGTAGGCGTCAAACGCTCTTCTTCTTCTTCTTCTCTGCAGCAGCAGAGAAATCTGCTCTGCAACCCTCTGTTCTTCTCCCCAACTCTCGATATCCTTTCTATGTGGTCCGAGCACCTTATTTATACTCCACTGGATCATCAAATCTCTGTCATAAATCAAGAATATTTTCTTTTACTCGGGGATGATATTCTTCCATATTTACGTGATTCGTACCTTGTTTCCTTCCTCCACGCATCTGTTTTATCTCATCACACTCCTTACACGCTGAATACAACTCCAAGACAGAGTAAAACTCGTGCAAGCATGGTATATTCACGTAATATTCTTAACAGAACCCCATGAAACTCTTGTGCTCTGTTTTCACCAATCCACGTAACCATCCCACTTTTCTCGATTCCAACTGATATACCAGTCCTGTTTTAGTCAAACAGGATATCCTAAACTGATTTCATCGTTTTAATCTCCTTTGAAAATTTCCAAATCCAGAACAACAGCTCTCGGGTTTTCAAAACACGTAATTCCCTAATTTACTCAATCGGAAACTTCAGCCAAATCTAATCCAAACCATTGATCATACCACGCCTGTTAAACTCAATCAAGTCGTCACAAGAAATTTCTGCCATTGAGTCTGCTTAAATCACCTCCAAAACACGAACCCTAATTCTGCTCCTTGAAAAACAATTTTCCGGCCATTTTTTAGTTCAACCTGTTTGCTTCAAATCTCAACAATGGACAATTTTGATCCAATCGAGCGATCATACCAGGCCTGTTTAGGCTTAAGAAAGATGCCTATTCAATTTCAGCCATTGAATCTCCGTCGAACAGCTCCAAAATCCAAACCCTAATACTGCCACAATTTTTCCCTCTAAAACCAAATATTCAAACGGAGAAGATGACCTCCCCCTAATCCTATACAGGTGTCCCTTTAGTACTTGCCTTATGGGGTGTAAATAATAACGAAGGTGCCCCTTATCCGTTGAGATGCCCCTTAGTAATTGAGGTGTTCCTTATTATTTAGGTGCCCCTCATCCAACATTGAGAGTCTGAATAACACGTTTCCTCTGGGTGCAAAAAACATTTTTCGAGCCGATTCTCCATAAGAGCTTATTCTTCCGAAAACAATTAAAACGAATTTATTAGAGAAATAATGAGTCCAAGCTAATGTATTTATGGGTTAAAATGTGTCGCACTTTCGTGCTTATCACCTACTCCAAGCTAACTTCGGACTGGACTATAGTTGAATCCCAATCAGTCTCCCACTAATTCAAGGTACAGTTTTACTCCTACGCCTCTGATCCCAGCAGGATACTACGCACTTGATTCCCTTAGTTGATCTCACCCACAATCAAGAGTTGCTGCAACCCAAAATCGCAGACTTGATAATAAACAAATTTGTCTCACACGTAAAAGTCTATCAAAGGATAAATCTGTCTCCCACAGAAAAACCCTAGGTTTTTTGTTCCTTCTTAAGATATGAAATCAAGGTGAACAGGAACCAATTAATAATCCGGTCTTATATTCCCGAAGAACAGCCTAGATTAATTGATCACCTCTCAACAGTCTTACTTGAATACACAAGAGGGCGTCGAGGATCACAAACAGTGAGACGAAGATGTTTGTGACTTCTTTATCTTGCCTATCGGAGAACTCTCACGATCTCAATCCAATCAAAGATTGTACTCGTACGATAGAAGATGCAAGATCATATCACATAACTACGATAAAAGCAGTATCGGTCTGGCTTCACAATCCCAATGAAGTCTTTAAGTCGTTAACCTAGTTTTAGAGAAGAAAACCAAAGGTTAGAGGAGAATCGACTCTAGCGAGCGCACTAGTATCACACAGACGTGTGGGGATTAGTTTTGCCCAATGCTAGATGTCTCCTATATATAGTCTTCAGATAAGGGTTTTGCCTTAGTTACAAAGCAATCAATATTCGTCGTTAGATGAAAACCTGATTTAGATTCAAGCTAATATTTCTCAACCGTTAGATCGAAAACTTAGCTTGCCACATACACTTGAGATATACGTTTACTGGGTTTGTGAAAACCGTGCCCAAACGTGTACGTGTATGTTGGTTCAACATAGTAAACCAAAAGGTCAACCATATGAGCATTTCATATTAACCTTGTTCTTCTTCACCATAACTAGTTCAATTGACTCAAATGAACTAGTTAGAGAGTTGTTCAATTGCTATGAGATCTTATGAAACTACACAAGACACAATTGAAACAAAGATGATTCGATTGAATCGGCTCATGAACTTTATAGCCACGGTTTTCATACTGCATTCCTTAGTAATTTAAGTTTCATGTTCAGAGCACATCTTTAGATCATAACCCACTCAAGTACGCAAAACAACCGACAGAGTTTTCCAAACTCGGCAGAAAATCTCGGCAAGGAGACTTCCGCCAGTTCGCGGACTAAATACGCAAACGAGTTTTTGGAAAATCCCAGCAGAAATTCTCGGCAAGAGAACTTCCGTTAGTTCGCGGACTGAGTTCGTAAACTGAGTTCGCGAACTTGGCAAAGCCAATTCCTCCGGTTTCTCTCAATCAACAAAGTTCGAAAACTTCGGATTAAGGAATATGACTTATGCACATATGTGTTTCCATACAATGCTTATATCTATCATTGGTTATATAGACCTAAACCGTCATTCCAACCATTGAAACATTCTTAGAGGACGTTATGTAGTTGTTACACAATTTCTCGTCAAAGCGATTTTCAAAGTGATTGAAACATTATGAATTTCGTCATTAGGTGAAGATAAACTCGATCAAAGCGAAACGCTTTACCAACACATGATTTTGAGATATAGATAGGCGAGATATACTCGGCTCGAAATATCAAATGTGTATGATCCCGTCTATATAGCATACGACTTTTGTCTCATAAGAAGTAGGAGATAGAAGAGATAGACTTTTGAGTGATAGATAAGTTCAAGTCTCCACATACCTTTTTGTTGATGAAGTTCCATGGTTCGTTGAGTAGATATTCGTCGTTGTATGATGAATCGCCATGAAGTCCTTGAGCTCAACTACACTTTTTTATCCTAGTCCGAGACTTAGCTATGTAGACTAGAAATCAAGACTCATAGTTTTGATCACTAACATTGAAAAACATGCTTGAGATAGCAACGCATGCGAGGTCGACCGAGCTATGATTTAACACTTGTATTTAATTAGACTCGCGGATTTCTGTTTGCTTGGTAAGAATTAAATCGAGAGATCGAGATATTATAACTCTTTGATATACTTTATTAAGATTGAGTCTAGTTGATTCTCTTGAAAGTATATTGGAATTGGTCCATACAAATTGCTAATCGAAATATTGGGTGTGGTTGTTGTACCCCCGCTTTTTCAATGACCTCTATTGAAGAAAGTATGGTCTAAACATTCTGAGGGACAAGGTTCAATGAATTCCTTTCAAAGAGGTTATGGTGGACAGATTATTGTTCACCGCAACACAACTTGATTGTGTTGTTTGGTGCATCTTGTCTTATGTGCCTGATCAAAAGAGACAAGATTGCGCACACATCATGCTTTAGGAAAAGAAAAGTCTTCTAGATTGTTCTGATTTTCTTTTTTCGTGTTTTTTCTCTGTGAGCATTGCAAAGTCTGAAATTCATGGCGCTTTTCATATCTAATTGATATTGGAAAGGACTTCTCTGTTTAATAAATAAAAGAGGGTTATTTTCGACAATTCTACCCTTCTTAGGGTCGTGAGTTGTGCGTGCACGAACCTGTTTAAAGGTTTCATAACCCTATATTCCTTTTTTCCTTCTCTGAAACTCTTTTTATGTTAAGACTACTTGTTGAGTTTAAATTGTGAATTCCTCTCACAAACCCGTACGCATATGGATATGATAGGTGTCTAAAACACCTAATTTTATATCTAATATTTATGCTTTCTTTGCTATTGTCTTTATGAATTGTGTCTCTTATGTTTGATTTTGAGTTTATTAGGTGCAATGGAGTCATTATGAGCAAAAGAATAAGAAATTAGCCATTTGGAGCGAAAAGAGAAAAATGCCAAATCACAGGCGAGTTATAGTTGGAGCCGTCTAGTTCGTACATGAGGGAGATGAAGAGTGAACTGTCAGTTCCACATAACTGACAGTTTAAGCAATTGGATGGAAGTGTTAAAGGCAGCCCTTATAAGAGTTATGGGTTCCAATATGAATTCGCATCATTACCAGAACCAAAGATTCAGAATCAGAAGCATTATCTCTTCTCTTTACACTTCACCTGAAATCGAGAGGAGAGAAAAGGGAGGTTACGGCAGCACCATTATTTCGAGAAAATGAGAGATCTGTAGAGATAAGGGATTTGAGTGACGATGGAGGAGATGTAGCTGCTGCTCATGGAAGATTAAGCTGGATTCGAGAGTTTGCTGTTGAAATGAGAGAAGAACAAAATGGGATCTGTGAGATTTTTGAAATCAAACAGATGAGAGGAAATTGGTGATTTGATGCTGCTTAAAATGGGTTCAAATCTTGAAGCAGTTTGGTGTTTCCTGAACTGGGATTGAGATATGGTGGTGCCGCCATTGATGTAGGTTGATGTATCTGTAGGGTTTGAGTTGAATCTGAGCTTAAGATGAGAAGAACAAATTACAAGAAAGAATAAGGAGATTGAAGAATTGAATCTGAGAAGAAATTGTGCTGAGAATCAAGAGAAGGGTTTGAAGCAGAAATTGCAGGAGATGATGCTGCTGTGAAATTCATAGAAGATGGTGGTAATTGAGATGAAATTCGACATCTCAACATGAGTTCGATTTGAGAATATGAGCATTTAAACTAGGCAAGAAATACGAAGTTGTCACTAGTTATTGTTTCGATGGAGGTTTTGGAGGGATGGGTTGCACTTGGATTTGAGTCTGGTAGTGGCTGTAACCAGATTGAGAGAAGATGGTGTTGAAATGATTCATAAGAGACAGTCGGTGCTGGTCGATGTTTAAGGAATAGTTGGTGATGTCTGAAGTTGCATCTGGGGTTTTGAGATTGGCAAGGATCGGTCGCTGCTGTTGTTATTGATGCTGAGAAGCTAGAATGAGGATTAAATGAAGTGCAGTGGAGATTATGTGTGCAGCTGTAGAATGGTGGTGACAATGAATTGAAATTAGGCATTGCAGGTTGAAGGTATTAGTAAACAGGTATCAAGGCAGTGATATTAGTTGTTAATGCTGTTGTAGAGTGTGTTGCAGTTGAGGCAGCAAGGAATTGTGTTAGGTGAGTTTGGTTTTGATTTGAGTCAGGTGGTGTTATTTGAATTGAGATGTTGGAGATGAAGGTGTCTGTGTGAATGAGTTAAATGATAATTATGGAGAATTTGTGTATGTGCAGCTGAACTGTAATGCGCAATGACTGAAACTTGATGGTGCTGTGATACTTTCTGAGCATTTGGAGATGAATTGCAATGTGAAAGTGAGCTGGAGTTAGGCTTGAGATACCGCAGGAAGTGGTGCTGAAATATGGCAGCGCAACTGCAGGGAAATGCATTTGCAGGCGCAGTTCAAGAAGGAGATGCTATAGAGTTGGAGGAGCAGAAAAGCGGGTGGAAGCAGAGACTGGAAGGGTTGAGTTGTGTGCTTGCCATGAATGAAATGACTGAGTATTGAATGAATGTGCTTGTAGGAACTATAATTGTGTAGGTACAACACAGAGAAGAAGAAATTGGAATTGGAATTGTTGCAGCTATAAGCCAAGAGAGAACAAGGGCTTAAATGGGTTTGCTGTGGTTATGCTGTTGCAGTCAAGAGTTGCAGTTACATGGTTGAATGCAGTATGCTTTAACTGTGCAGGGAAGACATGGAGATGGTTGCAGCAGTTTATTAACGAAGGAGATGTTGGAAGTTTTGTGCTGCTATTATACAGGGAACTGGTGGGGGTGTTGGTAGCTAACTGAATGGCAGTACTGGTTCACCAGTTTGGTGCAGCTGCAGTTGGTTAAAATGGTTATTGTTGGCGGCGCTGCTTCAGGGTACAGTAAAGGGTAGCTATTAGTGTAAATGGCTGGTGGTATTTGATAATGGCTTATGGATCCAGAATGGGTTTCAGGTTATGGTGTTGCTATCAGATTGCAGAGTTGGGTTGAGGTGTAAGAGCTGGTGTGGAACATACTACATTGGCTTGTCAGTTCTGGGAAACTGACAAGCATATCAAGTAATGGATATGGTGTTTGAAAGAGTTGATGGGCTCTAATTATGGGCCTGTTCTAATTATTTTGGGTTCAGTCGAACAAACAATGACTTGGTACTCGGAAAGGGTTACAGGCAGAAAAAAGATATAAAAAGAGAGGGTTTATCTTCTGCTACTTTTGTTCTAAGGTTTTAGAAACATGGAAACTTTTATCTTTCTTCTTGTGATGAACCCCTTTAACATGAGTACCTAGATTTTATTATTGGTTAAGGAATAAGTTGGATTTTCAAATATGGGTTTTCATTCAATAAATTAGTTTTGTCTCCATGCTTTATCGATTATGATTCGCTAGAAATATCGTCATGTATGATTGGTTGTTAGTTTTGTCAAGTTGCAAATTGGTAGAACTCGTAATCATATCTATTGCTAGTTTAGGGTTTATTATACGTAAACGTGATACACCTTGAATATAAGTAGCATAATTGTGATTATTGCTTGTAGTGATACATCCTAGTAGTCACAAGTGAGTTATAACCTTTGTTAAATCGGATTAGTGCTTTTACACGTTCGATTGCTTTGATTGGCCTGATTTCATAGAAATTAATGCATCTAGGGAATTAAACTTGATTAGTGCTTTTACACGTTAGGTTGTTCCTTTAGATAGAACTCATACTCGCATCTTTTAATGCATTTGTTGATGACAAGAGGAAATTAGCGGGATATTCTTGCGATCAAGGTATCCTAGGGCATAAGTTGAGATTAAAATATCAATTCTAGTTATTGTGTCGAAAACATGTTTGTGAATGAAGATGA
This sequence comes from Papaver somniferum, assembly GCF_003573695.1. Classification (NCBI taxonomy): domain Eukaryota; kingdom Viridiplantae; phylum Streptophyta; class Magnoliopsida; order Ranunculales; family Papaveraceae; genus Papaver; species Papaver somniferum. Next base: position 154,278,634 of record NC_039360.1, on the reverse strand, counting down.
AATCCGTGACCAATACTTTCTCATCCTTGATTTGATTTGTTTACCTTTATTGTTTGCTTTTATTTAGTTTATTATATAAAAATCAGAAAACCCCCCATTGTTATTTATAGGAAACCGAAACAACTTGACAACCTAAGACCTCTCTGTGGGAACGATCCTTTCTTTCCCTTTCTATATTTTATATATTGAGTAGTGAGAAAGTAATTTATTTTTGACGCATACGACAACAATCAAATGTTGGCGCCGCTGCCGGGGTGGCAGCGGTTGTCACTTGTTTTTGGTTTCTTATTTTTGTTCTTAGTTTGTTTATTATTTTTGTTTTTTTTATTTTTCTGGTTTTTAACTTGGTTTGAGAACTCTTATTTCAGGTACCTATTATGGAAGGAGCATATTGGAACAATGGATACGGTTTTCAACCTCCACAACACTATGAAGATTGGCCACCACCTATGGGATACGATCGAAACCAATTTATTGGCTATGATCAATATCCAAGAGCTTATGGTGATTTTCATACATATCAACAACATCCTTGTAGTAGGTATGTAAGTCAAGCACCTAGGTGGGACAATTCTACTTCTTATTTTGTTTATCCGAGATGTATGAGTGATATAAATGGACTGGACCAACTTGACAGTGGTAAAGGGAACGTCGCACAAACCAATTTCTGCAACACTTTTTCTTATCCGACTTTAGATCGTAGTTATGATCATTCACCCATTCAAAGGGAAGAGTCATGGGAAAGAGAACCTATTGTAGCCAATGGTGGTAAGCGTGTGAACGTTAGAAAACTTGCACAAAAATTATACAAGTTGGAAGATGATAGAAACTCGGAAGAGCTTGTCGATGAAATTAGTAGGACCATTCATATGGAGCTTCAACGGCGTCGTGATAAAGTATGGGAAACCGATGAAGATTCTTGTTACGGTGCGTCTGAAAATGAAGATGAGTGTGTTGAAAAGGACCAACCTTTGGAGATATTTGATGACACTAGTGTAGAGGACTCAACTCTTGATCTTTATAATGATCAAGCACCTATTCAAGAGGTACATGAGTATGATGAAACTAGTGTTTTACAGAATTTCGTTGCAACAAGGTTTGAATCTAATGAAGATGAAGAGGAATATGTTGACACCTATGTAGATTACTCAAGCATTGATATTTATAATGATCAAGAGCCCATTCAAAGGGGGGAGCTTGAGGATGATGCATTTTTGAGTCTTCTAAAAAAGTTCCTTATAGCGAAATTTGGAGCCGCAAAAGAGTATGTGCCTTACAACGAAGAGGAGTGTGTTGAGAATGAAACCGACATGACCAATATTATGGAAGACCCAATTGAGCTTGCATATGATTGTAATGATGATGTTGATTCCGAGATTTTGGTTAAGGCAGAAACGGACGAAGAATGGTTGCAAGGTTTGATAGAGGACCATGATATAAAAGAGGTGAATAATTCTCTTGAGTTTTTCAAGGATGAAGAGGATTATGTGATACAAGAGATTGTGCAAGGTTTGTCTAACCCTTTGAATATTGTTTCTTCTCCTTTAACTCTTATTGGATTGGATGTATGTGCTTCGAGAATATTGTTAAATGACTTTGTTTCTCGATATCCGCCATTAGAAACATTTGATTCTCATACTATGAATGTTTGCAAAGAAGAAACCGTAAAGGTTCCCGAATTCTATATTCTTTATCCACTTCCAAGTGTGGACAAGAATAAGTGTGGGGGAAATTTTTATCGGTTAATAGCTTCATTTCTGTCTTATCGTATGATGGTTTTCAAATAGTGATTGTAGTTGTAGTGGTAAACAGGGTCTTTTCAGACTTGTGAAGAAAACAATTTTTCTAGATTTAAATTAAACAAGCAAATAAATAAAATAGTTCAAACCTTTAGAGAAAATACCAAGACTAGGATTCCACCATTGACCAATTAAATAGTAAATTCTAAATAATATTCATGCAATTCTATCTTTAAAAATAATTCTAATATTTGCCTCAAATATATTTTTGAAGTAATAATTGTAATCACAAAGTATAAAACATCAAGAGTTTTTAAAACCCAGCATGCTTCATCAAAATAATTCACAACTATTCAATAAAAACTAATATTTCAAATTCAATTCCATGCAAATAATCAAATAATAATATTGCAAATAAATAATAAAATTAGAATTATACCAATCAATATGGACCAATGGCTTCCTCCGTCGTCTCGGCTAATGGGTTTAGCTCCTCATCCCAAAGACACACTCACAAGATGAATTCATGGCTAAAATAGGTGTTTTTATTGATGAATATAAGATGAAACAGAAATTTGCAACGCTGTAGTGGTGTTACAGCGCCACTGTTACAAAGGGGTAAGTGTTTTTAAGACTGCTGTAAACGGTAGGCCATTACTGCTGTAAAAGAACGACACTGATATTGTTATTTAAGACTGCTAAAGAACGACTGACTATGTGAGTCTGTTCTTCGTGTTCTTCAGGATCTTCAATGGCAGCAGCAGCAGCAATATCTCCTGTAACTTCTTTTTCTCGTCTATCCTCTACTCCCAATTCTCTCCTAAGGGTTTCTAACCTTTCTTTGATGTAAACCAACACTTATATAGCCTTCAGATTCCCTAGAAATTCGATCAAATTCGAGAATAAATCTCTTATTCTTCACGTGCAGTTTGAATAATAATTCCATCTGTCGATCTTTGTATGCGTCTGTGAGCTATTCTATTGCTCCCAAAATCTTCTCTAACTTGAACTCAACTGTTTTGAAGTATATCCCACGCAAGAATCTCTCCCAAATCTTTCAAACCAATTCAAAACCCTAAACAGGGACCGTGTGCACTGTCTTGACTTTGTGTGGATTTTCTGACTTATCCAGCCCAATTAGATGGGTCTAATCGCTTCTAACAGGTCCCTTATGTCTTGTAGAGTCCGTGGGTACCAAATTTTCCCATTGAATCGCCTGCTAGGTCGCTCAAATCCTTGATCCAAAACTGTTGACGCTGCTGCCTTTTTTCCCGCCAAAATTTTCTTTTGTATTTGAGAAGTTGACCTCCCCTTATCTGTGGCTGGTCTCCCTTTAGCAGATGCCTGGAAATGGGTCACCCCTTAGTAATTAGGTTACCCCTTATCCAAAATCAAGGGTCCGTATAGCAAGTGTCCTCTGGGGCATTTTCCGCATTTTTTATCGGGGTTCCTCCGGGGTATTTCTGGGATACTTCCGGTACACTTCTGAGGCGCTTCCGGTACGTTATCAACGGAGGTCCAAATGCCACATTTTTAGCCAAATTCTCCGCAAGAGATTATTTTCCAAAAACACCTACAAATACATAAAATAACCAAATAAGTACAATATCGAGTACTAACAATATATACAAATGAGCTATATTAGACACATAAATGCGTCTATCAAATACCCCCAAACTTATTATTTGCTAGTCCCGAGCAAATCAAAACTACAAAATAAAATCCTAACTCACTGTCGCAGGCATCGTCGATTGCATTTAGCGTATGCAATAACCCTTTAAACCCCTAGGTGGCCCTAGTGGCCGAGTTATAGTCTAGGGAGGGCTTACCAGAGATATACCCACAAAACCTGTACTCCAGACCTTAGCTATCTACGAAGAACCTTGGAAGGCACTAAAGAATCTCCTTGGTTGGCATACTTATTGACTACAGGAAGAAGTACCCTGATGCGAAATTCCAATTGTTGTACACGAGTTTGCACTCAAGCATACTAAAATTCATATAAAGTGACAGAGCTCTACTCAGATAATTGCACTATGGACATCATATTCGGAGTCAAACTAATCACATGGAAAGATTAAGAGATGGATATAGAAAAACATAGATGGTTTTGATGTTTACTAAGTGAACGGCGTTTCCCATATCTGTCTGAAGGCCTCCGCCAAAATGAACCTATCCTAATGGATTGAGATACTAGTCTGACTAATATCAATACACTGGCATATACAAGGGTACTAGTGGTCGATAACCTAACTCTAGGTCAACACAACTGGCATATACAAGGGTACCAGTGGTCGACTTTATTGAATTTATTCCTTTTGGTCAAATGGTCTGGTCTCAATTTTTTTTTT